>NW_015438359.1:930851-1077897 GCF_001293395.1 Leptomonas pyrrhocoris
CTCTATCTTCTATATATATATATATATATATATATATATATAAAGCCGAAAACAACTACAATGCTCCGCCGTGTATCGTCCTCCGCACTAGTGCAGCGCGCCGTCGTGCCCACCGCCGCTACCGTCGCCACCCTGCGCAACATCGTCGTCTTCAGTCAACAGCACCACATTTTGGAGAGCAACCAGAAGGCTCGCAACAGCCCCAGCAACGTGTGGATCGAGGACTGGGAGGTGGACCGGTTAGGAATGAAGCCGGAGGCCGGTGCCCTGCCCACCCAGCTCGTGCTCGATAAGCAGCTGGAGCTCTTCAACTTCGATCAACTGCTTTCCCCGCCGGAGGTGATGGAGGCTCCGAAGCACAGCAGCTACAGTAGCCGTAAGGTGTACGGCGAGCGTCTACAGTTCGAACTGAACGACCGCGCCTCGAAGCACAACTTCCAGAGCAAGTGGTGGATTACCAAAGGGCAGGCCTACAAGGAGAACTTGCAGTTCAAAGCGAACATGCGGCCTAGCGTCATTCTCACCAAGTCGCAGCTGAAGCTCTTCCACTCGAGCCAGCTCAACGGCGGCGACGCCCTCATGACCTTCCCGATCAGCGGCGGTAGCCGTCGGCTGTACAGCAAGAAGGGTGAGGGCTACGCGGCGCTGGCGGATCACATCAAGTCGAACAACTTCAACAGCGGCCTCTACTTCACGCGGCGGCAGATGGAGTTCTTTAAGCTGGCACCGCAGCCGAACATGGTGCCAGTGGTGCAGGATGTCGCCTCTGGGGAGCGCTACCTCATCTACAACGTGGACCAGCTGGAGGACCCGCACCTGGCGCTGAAGACGCTGCAGCGAGCCCCGGTGAACGTGCCGACCTTCTTGCTGTCGGGCGAGCCGATCATGTCGGAGACGACGAAGAAGTTCCCCAAGACGTTCCGCAGCAACTATTGGCTCACCGGCCGAGACGCGGAGCTGTACCAGTGGCCCATCAAGGAGAACGAGAAGCGCCGCGGTGTCCCGTTCAACGCCGGCAACTCCACCTCTCTCCAATACGAACTCTTCAATGTGGAGCAGCTCACGAACCCGGAGGAGGCGTTCGCCAAGGCTGGTCTCTTTGTGCAGTAGGCAACAATAACCGTAGCCGCATCATCGATGACTGGCGGGCGAGAGAGAGGGCCGTTCCTCCAACGTTTCTTTCTCTCTTTCTTCTCCTTTCTTCGTCTTCCTCGCGCGAGCGAGAGCCACCCACAGCACTCACCGGTGCGTCGTTTGACTTTGCTGACGCCTCCGGCACAAACGCCACAGTGATGGAAAGCGTCTGCGGTGAGTAGAAAAGAAGGGGAAAATGAATCTGCGCGGTTATGGTCGGGAACCCGCGCAGGAGCGTCGCAACAGGCAGAAATAAAGGAATCCAAGACAACTCCGACCGTCATCCGAAGATAAAAGAAACGGATCGAAAGAGATGGCTGATATCGTCTTGTTTTTCTGTGTTATGAACCAGCTGGAGAGAGTCGCAAAAGATCGTGTTTCTCCATCCTCTTCTTATCTTTGTTGTTCTCCCCGCTCTACCGGCACGTGCGTTGCAATTTACGGTCTCCGCGCAGCTGTATGCGAGACTGCTGGAAGAAAGTGCCGTTTTCTCTTCCTTTCCTTATGTTGATGCGTTGTACCTGACATAGAGTAAACGAATCATAGGCCGCATCGACAAGAAAGGAAGGAGTGAAGGGGAAAAATAAAAAAGCAATGCCGCGAAACACCTAAAAATGGAGTGCTGTGCACACACGGTATCGTAAGAGTATTTTTTTTCTTCTTCTTTCTTTCTTTCGTTGATGGTTTCCATGGCCATTATCCGTTAAGGGAGGGAAACACATATATTTGTCTTCTTTTTGGCGCGACACAGTGTTCTACAAAATGTTTAAAAAAAAATGAGTTCAGCATAGATATCTTATCTCTTTATAAATTTCTCGTTTTTGCTCTCTCTCTCTCTCTTGTCTTCTGTCTTGCTCACGTGTGTATTCTTATAGAATTATATACAGCTAGATTTGTGTTTTTTCCCCCTTTCCGTGTTCGGATGGCCGAAGTGGTGTGAGAGCGACATCTCTGGTTTGCCCATCTTTTTTTTCTTCTTGTTTAGGTGTTGAAGAAGTGCTCGTGGGAGCCCGATTTGTGAGGAGGAGAAGGAAGAAAAAGAAAGAGATGCGAGAGGGAAAAATGGACAGCAGAGCAGTAACAGCGTGATGATGCGCGACATTGAAGGCAGCCGCTGGTGCCTCTCTACTCGTTTTTTGCTACTTTTACTAGGATTGTGGATTTCCTCTTCCTTGTTATTATACGTTCTAACGTGGTCAATAATAAAAGGAGAGTATTCAAGTTTTTTTTTTTACGATCTGTCGCCATCACTCCACCGTGTTCTCGCTGTTTTTCGAATGAAACACTACGTTCACTGCAAAAGCATTGCACCAGCAGCAGCAGCACGATCTTCTCTACTTCCTTTTTTTCCTTTTTTGTTTTCTCCCTGTTTCCTTCGAAGGCTCTTCATGCACTTACTGTTGCTGGGGGAGTTGGCGTGGTCCCCGCTCTCTGTTCTCCGTTCTTTTCTGTGTGGAAAGACGCGTAATGGCTTTGTTTCCTTCGTTGGGTGATCTCCGGGAGAAAGCACAATTATGTGGCTTGCTTTTTATTGTTTTGTTTTTTCCCTGTTTGTTTGTCTCGTGCGCCAGATAATTAATAGCGATGATTTGTCAGCGAAAAACAGCAGCAACAACCAAGAAAAAGACAGTACGAAAAAGATGACGACCCATAAACCCACCACGTAGTTGTGTGGAACACACGCACAGACACACACGTGTGGAAGAGGGGCAGCAACAGCAGTTGATGCTTTGCACCCACGTCGATTTGAAGGGAGCTACAATACGCCTCCTTTTTCTCTTTCACCCCACCACTGGACGGACAAGGGAAAGATCGGTGTCTGCCGGCCGCTTTTCTTCCTCGTGAGAAGTACGACTTGTGCTGTTTGCGCAGATATTGTTTGTGTGTAACCCTTCACAAGCTTCGTAAATGGGGGAGAAATGCACCTGCGAAAGAGCCATAGCAAGCTCATGCGTATTTCAAAACACTTGCACGTGCCTGTACTAGAAAGTCTGAATGAATGCGCTGGCTGTGAAACGGCGGAAGAGCCCCTTTCCGGCGCTCTCCTCGTGTGCTCTCACTCAACTGTCGCTTTTTTCCTTTTCTGCTGTGTCTTTCCACCCTCGCCGCCATCAATAATTCATCTTCACTCGCTTTTCCACGCGATTTCTTTAAGAAAAAGGATTATTAACTTGCGAAAAGAGGACCAACAGATTTATATCTACATATTTTTTGGGGGTCTGTTTCCCTTGTCTTTCCAGCTCCCTTCTTTCTCCCTTCGTGTTGTATTTCTTTTTTCCCCCGGTTTGCTCAAGGCGTAAGGCGGCGAGGTCGTGGGAAGGAAACCGCTGCCCCATCTGCGTCTTTCACCCCCCCCCCGCACCCCTCTGCGAGCGCGTAAAGATCATATTTTCTTTCTTGTCACTTCATCACCCAGATCCCCTGTTCACCCTCTCTTCCGTTGTTCGGTGTTGGTGGCACAACCGCAGAGCGGCGCAGACGGAGCGCTTCACACGTATTTCACTGGCACGTAACCACGCCTGATTTTTAGCGTCTTTTTAAAAGCTCTTTTGACTTTTGTGTTGTGATTTCATGCGATAGACACGCGAACGCTACCCCCCTTTTTTTTGGCGTTGTGGACCCGTCCTGCCGCACCGCGCCTGCTTCGTGCGCTGCGGTGGGAGAGAGAGAGATTCCGTACTTCCATTTCTTCTTTACGTCGCACAATTGTCGTCGTCGTTCACAGCCATTCACAGATTTTGCTTTCTCGTTTTCCTTTTTCTTTCTCCTCCACACTTAACAACAACAAAAAAAAAATCAGACGAAGGTGAGCAGACAAGAAAGGTCACCCCCCCCCCTCTACGTAGGAGTCACACAGAATGCTCCGTTGCACACGGGGCCAATGGGTGGTGTTCACGCAGGGCTTTCCGGTTCTCGGGAAGTTTGCGCAGGACCACTTCCTTCCATCGAACCCGCTGTCGTCCTCTTGTCTGTGGCTAGACGAGGACGACATCAGAGGAGCCATAATGGCAGCGAGAGCGCACGGCTGCCCAAACCCCCTACGGATCGACCCTTACGCGCATCACCCGGTGTTGTCGCGGTTCGCCGCGAAGACCATACAAAGGAAGTCAAGACCGTCGCCCACGGCAGCCACTTTCGCGGAGGCGCTCGCCGGTGGTCAGGCGATCCCCGACACGCAACAAATTGCAGACCTGTTACAGAATCCAGAAGACGCAGGCTGCGCCGTGCGGCGCGGCAGCCCTTCTCAAGAAATGCAGAGTCCTCCTCCTCCGAAGAAACGCGGGCGCCCCCCAAAAGCTGCTGCGGTGCGTGTGGAACCGGTGTCTGTGGAGCGCGCCACCGCGGCTGACTTGTCACAGTACAGGGTGCCGATTTGCACGGTGGTGATCCCGAAGCCGCTTTACATCCTTAATATGGACCAGATGTTTTTGCATGTCCATTCTGGGTCCACGTGGGCTGCCGGAGACGCAGAGGAGGAGCGGAGGGAAAGCGGTGCCCACAAGCTGGACATTCCGTACTCTGCTGCGCATCCGTTTTTTCAGTCGTCGAAACCGCATCTCTGGCCCGGCTCGTTAAACCGAGTGGCTTTTGCAGGAGACAGCACCTCGACCATCGCAGACCAGCCTCTTTCTTCGTCATCGCACAGCGATCTCGCAACTGACAAAACACCTTTTCCTGACTTCAGGCTGACCTCGGAGGCGTTGACGGCCGGCATTCGCGCACTCCAGCAAAAGTTCCCCAACCCAGTGAGGGAAGAGGCACGGTTCATGTACTCGATCGTAAGGCGTCGCAAGTACGGTCTTCAGCGACAGCGCGACTTGTGGACAATTGCCATGCGGAACCGGTATCAGTCGAGGTGGTGGGGCACGCGAAGGCAGTGGGCCGATGTGGGCGCTTCTGTGCGGCCTGGGCAGCAGGAGCACGTCGTCCCCGTCGCGGTTTCCACGAAACTCGTTCACATCTCTCTCATTGAGAACGCAGCGGCGGTGCTGCAGCGTGCGTTCATTGCTCCTCGCCGACGAAAGCTCGTGCTATTCTTTGAGGAAAGTGGGGACACAGAAAACGACAACACAGGCGTTATGGAAGCGGGTGTTGTCGCAGGAAGGCTGGGCAGTGACGAAGACTGGTTTAGTGTGACGGAGCGTCCGAGATATAATCCGCTCTTTTCTGACCTGGAGGATATGATGCGCGAGGATATGAGACGTATGAACTATAAAATCCCACTCTATCTGTCGAAGAATCACATCAAAAGCCTGGGTCTGTCTGTGCGTCCCAATGCTCGCGGCATCAATCGCCAACTCATGGATGCAAAGAGCACTGTGCAAGATGGTGGTGGCTTGGAGACAGCCAACGGCACCCAAGCCCACTCCTCCGATGATGCGCCGCCGCCGCTGCTGCTGCGGAGGTCGTCAACGACGCAGCATTGTTGTTGGTACCACATTTCTCAAGTTCACTTCCCCGCCAGCTACCTTATCTCGTCCGCGGTGTTGTTCGCAGAGATGGACCACCCTGGCGTGGCGGTGCACGGCACGACGGGAACGTTGCTGACCTACCCGGAGCTGTCCTACGCCTCGCTTGTTGAGCGTCATCCTGACATCGCCGCGCTGCTGTGGGCAGACCCAGAGGAGACGGCCAAGGCGGACCTGCCAAAGGAGTCACCTTCTGCAGACGATGATCAGGACAGTATTGCACTGCCTACTCCGAAGAGCACCGCCAACCACGAAACCGGCAGCACGATCCAGGCGGATGCAAGCGAGGCACGAGTGCCTGCGAAGGTGCCGCTGGATGAGCGGTCGATTGCGCACTTCGTCGCGACGCACGCCGTGCCGACACTCGTCAAAGGACGGCACCTTTGGTTTGAGGCAGAGGACGTGTTGGCCTCCAACGGCATCGTCGACGTGAACTCGGCCCCGGTGGAGGTGAGCATACAAAAGGGTCAGGGGTCGCGCATCGCGGGAGGTGATAGCAGCGACACCGTCGCCACCGACGACGACCCCGCGTTCGATGGTGTGCCAAACAGCACGCTATTCAACGTGGAGGCGCTCACTGACCCCGACGAGGCCCTGCGTAAATTATGTACCTCCTTTGTGCCCTCGTAGACGTCCGGGAACGTTGCGTGTGCATGTGTGTTCGCAGGCGTTGGATCGTGGCGAAAGAGAAGGCGCCCAACTCGGCAACTGCACCTCTCACCAAATCTTGCCTTTCTCTGTGTAAAGTGCGTTGAATCGGAAACTCGCAACTAAGAACTTTCATTCTGTTTTTTTTTTGATCCCATTATTCTGCCCTTACTATATTTCTGCTCCGTTTTCTGTGGCAGACTTCACGGCGCGCACCGCGAAATCTTTTCTCCTCCGTTCTGATTTAAGGCACTTAATCATCGTACGCATGTATATATATATATATCTATGCTGAATGAATGTCCTTTTCCAAATGGGCGTTGTGCACGAGTTGGACGAGCGTCTTTTTGTGTTTCTCGCCGAACTGTTCATAATTCTGTTCTGCCTTTGGGGTGTCGGAGGTTTCTTTTTTTCCTGTCGTGTGAGTGTGCCTCGTCTTCCATAGAATCCCTCCTCTTTTTTGTTCTTTTCAAAGGGTTTCCCTCTGCCAGTTCTGGCGAAGTCTCACATCTCGGTTGTCTTGACACAGGGGTCACGGTAGTGCTCCTTTCATATGTATATATATATATATATATATATGTATGTATATGGAAGGAAGAGAATGAGCGTGTGCGACAGTAAACACGTGAGTCAACTACACCAGATGCGTTGCA
This sequence comes from Leptomonas pyrrhocoris, assembly GCF_001293395.1. Taxonomy (NCBI): domain Eukaryota; phylum Euglenozoa; class Kinetoplastea; order Trypanosomatida; family Trypanosomatidae; genus Leptomonas; species Leptomonas pyrrhocoris. The sequence continues at coordinate 937,756 of NW_015438359.1, forward strand.
CACGAAGGCGGAAGAAGACGAGGCAACAAGAAAAAAGAAAGAAAAAATGCCTTCGTAGCATATACTCGGAGAGTCACGTTTCTCTGTGCATTTGCGTTCGAGTTATGCCGCCTCTATGGCATTTCTCAATGTGCACACACCCGTGATGTGCGTGTATCGCAAATACATACATATATACATACGTACAGTTTCACGCCCATGTGCTGCGGTAAATGAACGTGGATATGATAAAAGCGATCTTTCTGCAGTTTTGAGGGAGCGATTGCAACTGCAACTACGTATTCGCATCACCCTGCGCCGATTTTTTCTCGCTGATTATGTGCAGCTCACCGACTGTTTTGCCGAAGAGAACTTCTTTGTTTTTTTCTTCTTTCCCTCTTTATCGTAATCGTTCTTTCTTCTTTGCATTTCCACACGTGTATTTAAATTGTAGCATCCTCGCTGGATTTTTTTTTCTTAGTGCGTTGCTGCAGCTTTCCGCGGTAACCCCAACAGCAGCTCTTCATAATGCAGGCTGCTCGCGCGCAGCGAGGAGCAAAGTGGCGCCCACTCTCTGCCATCACCACATCCGCGCGGAACTCCTACCTGCCTGGCTCCTCGCTTGCCTTCCCACTCTCCGACGCCTCCCATGCTCGCGACGGCGGACTACGCTACCCACACACGCCATCTGCCGCCGGCGGTGCCGCCCTTCATCGCACGCGTCTGCTCCTTCAGCGGTCCTCTCGTCATAAGGTCGTAATTCCCTCGCTTTCCGCCCTCGGTGGGGGCACTCCCAGCCCACCGCACGCCGCGGCTGCGGCCTCCGTGTCGGCCGCCGCGCTAGAGTACGAGCAGCACCGCCGGCTCAGCCCCGACGTGGCGCAGTTCATCACCGCCGACGACGCTGCGGAGGTGCAGCGTGCACATCAAATCGATGCATTCCGCGACTCCAACGCGGCCCTGACGCAGCAGCTCTGGCGAGACTCGAAGTCGCACCTCCGCAAGCAACAGAAGCTCGTGGACGAGTTTGGTGTTGAGGGCGCCGTGCGCGAAACCCTGCAGCCCAGCGGCACGTCCTTTCGTGAGCAGCTCCGCCAGCGCCCGCTGGATCGAGCGATTCTGCAAGAGATTTATCTCGGACTGCACGGCCGGCGTATTGAGCGACGGCTGAAGCGCGGTGTGTCGTGGGAGCACTGGATCACCAAGGGGGACGGCACCGCGCCGGTGTTCAACACCTCCGAGAAGGCACAGCAGACGTTCGCGTTTGGTGGGGACATACGCCAGGTGCGGTGCGCCACCCACCCGCAGCAGTTTCCCGTAGTGCTGTCACACGGGCCGAGCACCGTGTCAGCAGCATCGTCGGTGTCGTCGTCGCATCAGAAGAAAAAGAAAGGTGGGTCGGCAAAGCCGCCCAACTCGCGCGCTTTGGTGCCACGCGAGAACCTACTTCCCGAAGTGGCCGTCATCGGTCGCACCTCCAGCGGAAAGTCATCGCTCGTGAACGCGGTGGTCAACGCCACCGTCACCCCCTACGGGCATCTGCGCGGCACGACCAGCGCGGTGCGGTTTTACAGTGTAGCGAGCCGGCTAATGCTGGTGGACTGCCCGGGCTACGGCCACTACGACCCGATCGCGACGCCGGCGTTGGATGCGGAGAATGCAGTGAAGGCGATGCGGGCCTACTTGGCCTGTGGTGCCGCGCCCGGTGCACGGCGGAGACGAGGAACAACGTCGCATGCATCGGAAGGGGGCGACGATGGCGTGCGTGGGCAGGGGGTGCCCAAAGACTCACACAGCTTATTAGAGGAGCCCAACTTGAAGGATGAGGAGGGCTTTGGTGGAGGCGATGGTTCTCCTTCTGTCTCCTCCGTGCACCCTGCCGAACGCGGAAACGAAAGCCGACCAGCTCCTCTCCTGTACCAGCCCCGCAACCTGAAGCGGGTGCTCGTGTGCGTCTCCGCCCATGGTATGCAGCACCTCGACTACTTCTACTGCGACCTGCTCGAGTCCTATCAAATCCCATTCTCCGTTGTCGTGACCAAGACAGACGCAGCCCCCATTCGCTTTCTCGCGCGACTGACGGACTACACACGCAATCAGCTGGTGCGCTATACGCAATGTAAAGAAATTTTGCTGACCAGCTCGCTGCGCATTGCCGGCATCGACAAGGTGCAGGAGTTACTGGGGAGCTTCGCGGCGGTCGACGACCCTTTGAGTGGTGCGGCGATGGACTTCAGCGCCATCGTGTGAGTTTTAAAAAAATCTTTCTTGAGCGTCTCGCGGCTGCGTGAAGGAAAACTCGTTTTTTTCTTTTGCTCCAACTGCATAGCCGCCATCACCTTCGGAGAGAGAGAGCTGAGGGGCTGTCATCACAGCATTCCTTATTTATTTGTGTTATGCTCTTGGAGAGCCAAGTAACACGTACGGCAACAAACGGCAGCCTTCACGGCGTCAGCGCGATACGATGGCGACCGAAACTCTTTTTTGTTTTGCGTCCCTAAGGAGCAGAAGTGCTGTTGACTTGGAAAAAAAAAAGGGTGAAAAGGAAAAGAAAATACCGATCTCGCTTTCGAATGCTGCATTGAAGCATCCCCAGGCAACCCAACGAACACCATTATCCTCCTATCTTCTCTCGTTTTTCTGACTTGAAATATACAAGGATGGAGACAGGGCATAAATGATGACCGAAAAACTCCGATCTTTGCTCTTCATCCTATTTGTTACTTCTTCCTCTTGTCTCGCTCTCTCGCTCTCTCCCTCTCTCTTCCTCCATATTGCTGTTTCTTCCTTTCTAAAGGAGTTTGCCAAACGAAAAACCACTAAGACACTTCTTTTCAACCAAAAAAAAGGAATAAAAAAATCTGTGTACGTAGCGATGATAGAAGCGCTGCCTTGACAGCTGTTGCTCACGACTTTTCTCATCTTATTACTCTTCTAATTACATGCTCACATTTTGGACGTGAAGCAAATACGTTTCGTCTTCTTTCTTTTTTCTCTTTTACTAACTAACTTCGTTGCAGCGAGGGGCATCAGCTGGCTGCTATCTTGTCGTCAGCTGCCTTTTTGCCGTCTCCGTTTTTGCTGGACAACAAAAGCCGCACCTTTTGTTGTTGTTGTTTAATATACATCGTTTTTATCTTGTGCGTGTGCGTGTGTCTGTGCTTCCGCTTCAAACGCCGCCGCCGCTGCTGTTTCTGCTGCTGCAAAAAGAAGAGGAAGAGTCTTTTTCTTTTCTTTTATTGAAACCTATTAGAACAAAGGCACAAGAGCAAAACGGATCTGCACCCGCACACCACACACCGTTTTTCTTTTCTCCTCAGCGTACCGAAGCGTGCGGAAGTAACTTGACGGTTCCTGCCCTTTCTTCTTTTTCCTTTCTGCTTGATATTGCCGCGTTCTTTCAACCGCGGCTGACTGTTAAACCATCTCTTATTCTTCTTCTTTTTGGACGTTCTCATTTTTTATTATATTGCGTTGCTCGTACAGTTTACCCGGTTTTTCTTTTCCCTTCCCCGATGTGTACACACACGCTCCTACCCCATACCATTAAATAAGTTCGTGTTCTTCTTCCCTCTACTGTTGCCGTTGAACCCAAAGGAGACTGTTTAGATCATAAGACACACACACACTCACACATACACACACGCGCACAGAAACGAAGACATCGGCAGACATCAACAGTTTTTTTTTTTGCTTTTCCCCTCTTCTTCCTTCTCTGCTCCCGTGTGCATCTCTCTCTCTGTTGATCTACCTGAACATTACCTCGACAGTTAGATGATTTCTTTTTATTCTTCTTTTTAAAGGTAGCTCTTCTTCTCTCCTCATACAGTGCTTCTGTTTTTCGTTTTCTGTTTCCTTTCACTGCCGGGCACTCGTATTGTCTTGGCAACGATCGCGCTCTCCCTGGTACTCCCACACACTCATAAAACCCCCATATATATATATATATCTTTCGTGTTAGCGTTCGCTCTTTTTCTTGGTTTCGAGTGCTGCGTCTCACGCCACTTCAGCAATTGAGGACTAAAACAAAAATAATCCTTTTAGCTTTGCATTTTGTTTTTTTGATTGACGCCGTTGGTTCTTCATTACACACAAGAGAGAAAAGGAGAAAAAAAGCAACGACCACAACAGCGGCAACAGAGAGCGTGCGTTTATATGGATTCGTATTCTACGTTAAATCGTCGTTGCGGGAGAGACTTTTCTTCTGCTCTTTTTTCCTTTCCTAGTGGCTCGGTCGTGCCTTTTTTTTGTTTCTCAAGTATTCTCAGCGCCAAATACGACGGTGTATTAATTGCCCGACTTTTCCATTGAATAAAGTTCGGCTACTTCTCTGGTGGTCTTTGCCGCGCTCTACGTACGGAAGAGGACTTTCTGAGTGTGCAGGCTGGGGACAAGGAACCAACGGTCGATATATATGGTTAACCTTTTAAAGCACCGTAGCAATCGTTAGCTGTATTGTTTTTATATTGTTATTACCATTGTTCGTTTCGAGCACACCATACAGAGGCCAAACCGGCAGCGAAGGCGGTAAAACATGGACCGCGCTCACCAAACGGTGAAGTTCTTCGGGCTCGTCTACTTCGAGTGCAAGGACGGCTACCTCGCCGCATCGGGACTGGACGGGGAGCGACTTTTCCTCCGCACACAACACATCGTGGGCGACACCGCGGATGAGGTGCTGCGTTTCTTCGGATTTGCCGACGTCTGCGTATTTCGCGTGGTGCCGACGCTGAGCTCGCGAGCGGCGACGTCGTCCGTGAAGGGCGCGAGCGGCGCCTCGCCTTCGCAAAGCAGTCGCGGTGGTGGCAGCAGCAGGAGCAACGGTGATGGTGGTGGCATTGCGGCAGGAGGCGACAAGACAGATGCTGCTCCAGCCTGTACGTCGAGTGGGTTAGGTGACTCGCCCTTCGACCCCAATAAAGTAGCAGACGTTATGGATATGGAGGATATCACCTACGGCAAGAGCTTATCGCTGGTGCACGAGGCCAGCGGCCTTTATGTGAGTGTCGCTCAGGCACTGCCTTCGGAGAACGACCCCGACTGTCTCAGTGTGGTGCTCGTGAAGCCTTCTGCTGCCATGACGCCCTCCTGCGAGCTGTCGCTTGTCTCGCGCTACAAGCTCCACGCTGAGGGCGATAAGTTGTGCCGTGCCGACAGCGTGCTAATTCGGCTGGACGCCAACCCGATGTTCATCCATGTCTCGTCCTCGCCGATGATGGAGCCAAGCAGCGGCGGCAACAACGACGGTGATGTAGAACTCCTTCACCGTACCTTCCGCCTGGGCAGCAGTCTGTCCTACGCATCGGGGAGTCGCACAGGGCCGGCAGGCGGCGTCGGCGGTGGCGGGGCGGCGGTGGCTGCGGCGTCCACGACTCTGCCCTCTCAAAGCTCCCGCCTCACTCTCCAGGGCAGCTTCGTCCTACCAGTAGGAAACCCCGCCGCCGCTGTCCCGGGACGCTGCAGCACCGCCGCCGCTGCGGAGGCCCTCACCCTCGAGTACCTGGACGAGGTGAACGCGTGTGAGGAGGGCGGTGTCAGCTTCACGCTGCAGCGCTACGACGTCGGCAGCGACTATGCGGACCGCCAACGCGCGCAGCTTCGTATTACACGCCCTTACATTGCCTGTGGTGTCCCCATCGCGCTTTACCACCGAGAGCGGGAGTCGTTTCTGATGACGAGCGCGACGCAGTTTCCACAGTCGGTGGAGATGGAGGGGGAGGAGCGAGGTGACGATGATCCCAGTCGCGGCAACACCAATAATGCAACTTCGTCCGCAGACGATCGGCTGGCAACCCCGGGCTCCTCTCTTTTGTCTCCTACGCTGCATCGTACGGCGGTGGAGAGCGCAGAGGAGGTCGACATCGGTGAGGACTGTGCGGCGACGGTGGCGAAAAACGCCCCTGCAAGACCGCGTTGAACAGAGTAACCGCACTGGTCGGGGCGGAGACGGCGATTCGGCACACCACCACCGCCGCTGCTGCGGTCTCCCCTCAACGGAGAAGCCCTGCCCTGCTCCGCAGCACCACCAATAATTTCTCCGAAGGCAACTCCGTCACTTCCTTCTCGGAGGTGTTGCAGCCACCGACGCAGCGCCACGAGGGGCAGGTGCGGCACACGGCAGGCCTCATGGACACCGGTGGTGGCCGCTACTTTCCCTTCCCGGTCTTCTCCGCGGCGAACCTGGCCGGCAACGCCGCCTCGGCCGACTTGTCTCTCCTCGCTGCAAATCACAACTGTGCGTCCTTGTGGTGCTTTGAGCATGAGGAGCCGATGCTCGGTGGGCCGCTGCGCTACGGCAGCTCATGGCGGTATCGCCTGCGTCACGTCGTGTCCGGCATGTACGTGGCGGTGTGCGGCTCGGCGGTGGATGTGATGCTGGAGGGCTACGACGATGACGGGGAGGGGGACAACGCGTCTGGTAAAGGGGCGACAGCGCCCATTCCAACTGCCGCGCCGCCGTCCATTGCCGCTGTGTTTGCGAACGAAAGCGATGACAGCGAGAGTGACGACGGTGTGCACCAAATCAACGGCGGCAGATCGTCGCGGTCCGCGTCCCGCTCCGGTCGCACGAAGGCCGGTACGGCCGCCGCGGTGGTCACGCCCTCCGACGTCGACCTCACGCCGCGGCCCGCGGAGATCCGTCCGACGAGTCTCTGCCTCATTCCTCCGCCCCGCACACGAAGGGAGAGGGAGGCGACTCTCTTCTGCGAGGAGCCGATGTACGCGACGGAGGCCGCGGTTGTCGTGGAGCAGACGTGTCTCCGCGTGAAAAACACGCTGACCGGAATGTACCTCATCACGGACGCCGGCGTGGAAGGCAGCGACGGCTGCCCTCGCTGGACTGGCAGCCGTCGCGTGCAGACCCGGTGGTGGCGGCGTACGTCTCCCACCGGCTGCAGATGGAGACGCAGTTTGTGGTGTCGCAGTGCGGGTGGCTGACCCGCTACCGCGCGGAGATGCAGGCGTTGGTTTTTGAGCATTACAAACAGCACGCCCAGCGCGTCGCCGCAGCGTGCAGCGGGGACACGGCGGCGAAGGAGCAGCTAGACGCGGAAGAGGCCTACCGCAGCACCCTGCAGGAGAGGATTCGACCGTACTTCAACACGCCCGACGGGGACAAGGAGATGCTGCAGGCGCGCAGAGGTTTTCTCGCGCCGCGGATGTCGCCGAATAAAGAGAGGGCGGACACGGCGGCGGCGGCGGCGAGCGCTTCCGCGGTGCTGGCGGGCGGCGGGAGCATCACTGAACACCGCAGCGCTGACTTCGACTACGACAGCGGCTCGTTTGGCGCGGCCGCTATTGCGGCCGCCGTCGTGCCGACGCGACCGTTGTACGCGGCCATGCACAATACCATTCGACTCTGCCAGCGTGCGTTGATCGCGTTGATTCAGTTCTGCTCCGACTCGGACGAGACAAACGCGCTGCGGCGCGAGGGCCTCCCGATCAAGTCACGGCAGTCCCTCTTCTACGACATGCGCTTCCATCGACTGCTCTTTGATGTCGTAATGGCCCCTTTCCAGCTTTTGCACTCGGCGGATGCCGAAGCGATCTACGGCCGCTACAGCACCGCGGGGAACAGCATCGCCGCCGTAATGAGATCCGATCGCGGCACCGTCGATCACATCTACGCGACACTGCGGATGCACAGCAGCAGCAGGCGTATTTTAGCTGTTTGTGGAGTGGTCTGTGGCGTAGCAGCGGCGGCGGTGGCAGCGTGACGGCTTCTGCGCCGCCACAAGCCGGTTCGCCGGTCAACAACCACAGCAGCGGCAACGTCGGCCTGCTGGACGAGGAGTTGTTGCTGCCAATGCACCGTGAACTGCACCTGCTGACCCGCCTCGCTCTGCGCCTGATGCGGGATATGATTCGCGACAACGCGGCTGCCTTCACGGACGGCTGGGCGGCGTACATTCCAGGGCTGCTGCGGTTGGAGGGACTCCGCCTCCACGTCGTGGACACGTTGCAGGCGTTCTTCACCGACAACCCGTATGTCCCGCTGCGGGCGGTGCATCAGGTATCAGAGCACTTCATCTCGGCTTCACAGCTGTTGCGGCGGGGCGCCTACGTGGACTTTCTCGGCGCTGTGTGCACGATCGAGTTCAAGGGAGTGCCGGAGCGGCAGGCCTTTGTGTGCCAGCGGTTGCTCGTCGAAAACCCACAGCTGCTCAGCCGGTTTGTCATGGTCGTACCGCCCGGCTCCACGGAGGCGGACGGGTGTGTGTACGTTCTGCCAAGCGCCGAGCCGGACATCACGACGGATTCGGACAAGGCGGACTCCGGCAAAAACAATAAATCCTTCGGCACCACGTCATCGCTGGACCAGACAGCGAGACCGGCGGCGCAGAACTCCGCGGCTTCTCTCGCCCCTTCTTCTTCCTCCACCGCATCATCGCCCTCCTCCTCCTCCCAGCGTCTTCGGCGCGGAGAGGCTGCGGTGGAGTGGGAAAATGGTATCTGCGCCGCCCCTCCTCTGGGCTACCTCCCCTTCACCGAGTTTTTTTCAAGCGGCACTGGGAGGAAGCAGGCGACGTTTGCGGCGAACCAGATATCCCTCTTTGCGCGTCTGTGCTACGACGGTGCCCCCGCGCAGTGCCACGAGGCCGTTGGCCGCCTCTTCCCCGCCGCCGCTCTGAAGTGTCTCCTTCGCACCTTTGTCTGGACGGGCGAGCAGGTTGTCGGCCATCGCTGCCCGCACGACGTGCTACGCAGTTTCTTGATTCGACTGGCCATGCAGTGCTTCGTGTTGCCGCGCATGTCGGCCCCTGCGGTGCAGCTGCGGGTGAGCACGGTGCTCTTCGGCTCCAGTCAGCTGCGGCGGAACACCAGCCCCACCTACTCGAATCTCCCTGACGATGAAATGACCGTGTTGCTGAAGTCGGCTGTCATCAACCTGCTCCGGGCAAACCCCTTCTTTGTGCAGGATGACGTAGACCGCAGCTTGCTCATGCGTGGCGCGGTCAGTTCGATGTTGAAGCTGACACGGTACCGGCAGTACACGTATGCGGATGTGCTGACGGTGCTGCCGATGCTGCTGCAGCTGCTGGACGGTACCCGCGACGTGCTCGACGCAAACACGCTGCACCGCACACACCTGCCATCCACCGCTGCCGGTTCGCACTCTCCCTCCATAAATGCTCAGTGCGCCGACTCGCACGGCAGCTTCGCCGCTCCGCGTTCGCCTGCCGCCGCCGCTTACGCGTCGGCCGTGAACAGCAGCAGCAGCGACACCGCGCGTCTGGTGCACAAGGTGGAGAGTGTGCACCTCATGCGCATCCGAGAGATGGTTTGCCAAGCCTTGCTATTCGCACTGCAGCACGGCGTGTCGCGCGCCGCGGACAGCGTCATTGTGTACCTGTACAAAGCCTACACACAGGTCGATCCAAGTCGCCCCGGAAACGGTGGACACGCCAGTTCCACAGCTTCTGGCGCAGTGCAGTCGATCGCTTCGGCACTCGCGTCGGCGGCGCAGACGCCTGCGGTGGCGGATAACGAGCTCCGGCGAAAAGTGGAGGTCCTCATCCGACGGCGCGACGACTACAGCGGAGGGGACTCGCACGAAAAGGGTCTGCTGCAGAACTTTATGGAGAAGGTGTCCGTGACGGAGCTTTCGGAGAACGTCAGAGAAGAGGAAGAGGAGGCGAAAAGGTCGTCTCTGGCGGCGCAGCGTCTCGTGGATGGCTACCAGGAACTTCCCGACGGCCTGCAGAGCTGTATTGTTGTTGGCAGCGGTAGTGGCAGTAGTCTGGCGAATCAACTGAGCTCCGCGACGTTCTCCGCCAAGTGGACTTCACAACTGATCCGTACCGAAACCTCGTCTTCGTATGCAGAGTTGTCCTCGTCCGATGATGACGAAAACGGTCTGTCCGCAGCGAGCGATGACGGCAGCAGCAGCAGCAGCAGCAGCGGTGGTGGCGTCTCCGCAGCGGAGGTGCAAGCCTGGCTGGACTACCGCACCAGCAACATCGTCCAGTACTTTCAACCCGACCGACTCGTGCCGTATTTGTTCGACGTCACGCGCTACAACTCCCCATCCTTGACAGTGCAGGCGATGGCGTTACTCGTGCAGCTCTGCGTGGTGAAGCGCAGCATCGCGCAGCTCGTCCTGAAGGTGAACACGCTGCCCTCCTTGGAGGTGCTGCACAGTTTTGACCGCATGTACACCGTGGCGGTGCGGCTGAAGGAGGCGTACACGCCGGCGGAGACGGGGACGCCGCGAGCGACGCAGTGGAAGCCGGCGATTCAGTTCGCCTTGGACACGTTGAATGGTCCGCCGCCGCCGCTACCACAAAACACCCATGCTGCTGCTGTTGCTGCTGCTGCGGGAACACCGACACAGCCGGAGGGTACGGAAAAAGACGGAAGAAGGGTACGAGGAGAAGTCGGAGCACTGCAGCACCCGTCGTTATTGGCCACGTCGGTGCTGTCGTCGCCTCAGCACCACCGCCACAACACCGCGGAGAAGCGCGCGGCCAAGTTACGCCACCTGTACAAGGCGTTCCATGGCGTCAGCACAGAGAACCTGCTGCTCAACGGGAGCGGTGAAGAAGGCGAGGACGAGGAAAGTGGAAACGATACCGAGGAGGGGGCGGAGGCCGGCGAGGGAGGAGGAACAGCAGTGGCAGAAGCAACAGGGAAGGAGCGTATTGCCGCGCTGTGGAGTAAGACTTCCGGTGCGGTGCGCATGCTGGTCTATAATAACACCATTCGCAGCCGCCGTCGTGCCTTGGGCCTCTCCGAGACGAGCACCATCCCCGTCAACGTGATTATTCGTGCAGAGATGATGGCGCACTGGCGCATACACGAGACCCTGCTGCAGATGCTGTCGCACCTAACGTCGGCCGACCCGCTCTTCAAGTCCGTGCTCCCGTTTTTCTACTTGTTCAGCTTCTCGGAGAACAACTCGCTGCTGTTGCAGCCGTACGTACATCTCTTTCTGAATCGGCTGGACCCCGAAGATGCCTCGGTAACGGTGTGCCTGCACATTATCATCCGTGTCCTACGCTCGGAGCCGCACGTGGAGGACTATTTGACGCCGGCGCTGCTGGAGGCTATCGCGAGCCACATCAACGATGAGCTGTACACGAAACTCCCGGACCCGGAGCTGGTCGAAATGTTGAGCCAGTACATCTTCTCGGGCCCCGTCTCCCCCGTGGTGCGTCGCCGTATGATGATTCTCTTCCGTGAACGCGGAACCTTGAAGCACTTGACCCGTTTCCGGCCGAACCCCACCCCGGTCGAGGTGGTCTTCACATCAGCTCTCGTGAACCTCGTGTGCAGCATCTGCGGCTCCCACACGAGTGTGCTGACCCTCGCGCGCAGTATGCTGCCCGCGGAGAGCATCTGCAGCGTTATTCTTCAAAAACGAATTGTGGAGATGTTACCGGTGGCCATCGTGGACAAATCCTGCGGCACCCCACTAGAAAACAGCGCCGCCGACTCGTCTACCGCGCCGAGTGCGGTGGCGGCGCTGAAGCTGCTGAACCCGTACGTGCGCATTCTTGTTGCGCTCTACTTTATTCCAACCAACGACAGTCGAGATGACAGCCAACGGCGCTGCCTGTGGTGGATGGGCAACCCACTGATCTGGCGCATTGTGAAGCTCTTCACCACCGCCATAGAGGCCGTGTGCACCGTCGCTGCGCAGGACGGTGTCGCGTTTGCAGTGAACCGTGGCCTGAATGGCGTGAGGATGTACCACACGCTGCTGTGCTCGACCATCCCAGTCGCGATGGCTGGCTTCCTCATGAACTGCTTTAGCAACGAAGGGTTCAATCGGTTTCAGAAGGAGGTGATTGGGCAGTCGCTCTACCAACACGCGGCGGCGGCGGTGCGGCTAGGTGGGTTGTTGATGCAGCACGCCGCCGCGATCGGTCTCACCGTGGAGGAGGCGGTGCACTACCGCCGCTTCCTGGCGGTGTTGTATCGCCGACTGACGGAGCTGAACGATCCTTCGGGGGTGTCCGTGGATGCGCTGGTGGAGCGGTGCTACTCGATGGCGCGTCGGATGCGCATGTGGCTGTCGGAGCAGCAGCAGATGGTCGAGTCGGCGCTGGTGGACGTGGAAGGCGCGCGCACTGGTACGTCAGAGTCCACAGCGGGACTGGAATTGAAGCCGAACAACAACGATAAAGCCCACGAATGCAGCGCGGCCACGTCTTCACCGTTCAGCTCCACCGCGTCCTTCAGCGCCTCTTTTGCAGGACTGCGTAAACCAGCGGTCCGCCCGACTGGTGGTGCTGGCGTTGTTGCAGCGGCTGCGTACAGGAACGTCGTGCGACGGCGACAGATCAGCGTTGATGATGAAAGCGGCGCTTTCCGTCTCTTATTCGCCGAAGAGGCCGTGTCCCAAACACAGCTGCATTCTCAGGAGCTGCTGGAGGCCACCGGGTTGGGTGGGTCTGACCCGCGCAGCGTGAACATCGCCGGTCCCAGGCAGGAGCCCGACGACGGCGACACAGGCGACCTCGTCAACAAAGGTCTTTTGCTCCCCGGTGTGTTGGCCAGCAGCCGCGGCGTGTCGGTGGTGCGAGCCACGTTGCGGTCAACGCTGCACGGCGACACCGTCATCCCGACTGACCGCCACTGCCCCCCCGGAGGTATCGATGAACGTCATCCAGCACCTCTTGCGCAGCGCTGAGGACGAGGCGATGCGTGAGTCCATCGGGTGTATGCTGGAGGCGATGCGCAACCACCTGCTCCGCCCACGCACCTTCGTGGGGGTGCTGAACCTGTTCTCTAACGCGCTGGATGCCGCGCTGCACTACCCGGACTTGGTGCAGGCGCTCCGCGGGGCTGGCCCGACTGGATTGGGCGACAGCGCCGTCCCCGCGTCGCAGGCAAGCCCCCGAGGTCCACAAGCGTCATCTGTTTTTGCTGCTTCTGGGAGCAACGGCGCAAGCGGCGGGGAGGGCGGCTTGAACCCCGACGCGGTGATCGCGCCGGAGAGTCTTGGCTACGCTCTGCAGATCACCTTCAACGACACAGGCATGCTGAACGTCGTCGTCTCTCTCTGCGGCCGGGAGGAGGACGTTGTTTCGTTAAACGCGCTTCGACTTGGCGTGCTCATTCTTGAAGGCGGCAACCGCCACGCGCAGAGTCGGCTGCTGGACTACTTCTTAACACATGAGGGAGGTTTCTTCCACAACGTACGCGGCCTCCTGCACAAAAACCTGAGCTGGGTTCAGCACATCAACGCGGAGCACCAGTACTACCTCATGAAGCGTGGCGTGCGGATCGAGGAGACGAAGAGGGCCGCCGCCGCCACAAACATTCAAATCATCAACGCCCTTGCCCCGCAGCTGCGTGGGAGAGGCGCGTCAACGGCGGACAGCAGCATCGAGGTGTTCACTGCATCGAAGTCGTACGTATCGGCGCTGCACGGGGAGAACAAGAAGTGGCTGACAACGCTGCGTAACGCAACGCAGGTGTCCGGCTGGGCCCGTGTGCACGGCAGCCGTCGTCTAAAGCTCATTACGTTCCTTTTCCGGCTGCTGCAGCTCTTCTGCGAAGGCCACTTCGCCGGCCTGCAGAACTACCTGCGCGTGCAGTACGACAACCTGCACAGCGCGAATGTGATCCTAGAGACGATGACCTTCATGGAGGAGATCTCTACCTTTGTGACGCCGAGCAACTACCGTGTTCTCTCTCAGGGATTTGAGCTGCTGAGCGAAGTCTGCCAGGGGCCGTGTAGGTTCAATCAGGAGGCGCTGATTGATTACGGGGCGTGTCGCGTGATTCGACACACTGTGGACTGCCTGCAAGCGCAGTCTGGCGGTGACCAGCGCGAGCTGACCGCGCTGCTGCGGCAAATACGTGGTAGCTCGCCGCCGTCGTCGTTGTTTTTGCCGCCGCCGCCGCCGCTGCCGCCATCAACAACGCCGCAGCCGTGGAGCTGGCAGCGGAGCGTGTGTGACGCCGACCGCAACGAGGTGTTCGTCGAGAGTGTTGTAATGAATCGCCTGGGCGACGAGGAGGCGGCGAAGCTGCGTGTGTCGATCAGCAACACGCTGCTCGCCGTGCTCGAGGGCTGCCGGGAAGCCGAGTCGTACCGCCGCGTCCTGCGTCAGGTTCCGCTGACGAGTGTGGCGGCGGAGGTGCAGTACGCGTGTAACCCCGCCACTGTGTACCTCATGCAGCACAACGAGGAGGAGTTCGAGAAGGATAACAGAACCGAGTCGCTGTTCAACCGGCTCATTTACTTGAAGTCGGTGGAGCCGTACGCGGCCCTCGAGGGCGTTTTGGACGGCGTGGAGACACTCCTGCGCAGCTCGGCGGCCGTCGCGCGGTATCTCGGCAGCATTGAAATCAAACGCGCCGATGGGCTGGAGCGAGTGTACTTCCGCATCCCGCTCATCTGCCTCAGCCTCACGCAGAACCGCAAGGATGAGCTGCTGTGGAGCGTCGACCGCACCAGCCGCGCGACGAAGCTGGCGGACTTCCTGCACAAGTCGGACGAGGTTATCTTCGCGGTGGAGCGGAACCACGGCTTCCGCAATAGAATCGTCCGGTGGACGCGCTTCGCCGCCGCGTACCACGACGAAATCGCCGTGGAGCGTCCGAGTATGCCGCGACGCGTGGTGCGCTCCCTGAAGGTGTTTTACAACGACTGCGTCGTCCCGAAGCTGTTTCCCTACGAACTGGAGGCTTACGACGTGGTGTCCATGACGCTGGCGGTGCTGGCGAACACCGTGATGGTGGCTATGGAGGGCGGCGACTTCGCACAACGGGTTTCCCATGTGCAGTGGTACGGCAACCGAGTCGTCTCGGTGCTGTGCGTCTTGCAGGTGGTGGTGTGCGGCTTTATGTGCGCCGCGTACCTGACCGTGCTGGTGCCCATTCACTTCTATCACGCGTACAAGAGCAAGCAGCGCTTTGCGGCAGGCAGGGCGCGAGTGAACGTGGACCTCGCCGAGGTGTACGCGAACCTGACGGTGCGCGAGCGGTGGGCGAGTTTCCTGACGTGGTTCAACATGCAGTTTCGCCTCCTGTTGCTGCTCTTTGCAATTCTTAGCTGCGCCGTTTCGCACTACTTCGCGGCCTTCAACTTGATGTTGGTCGTCTACCGCATCCCGACGCTGCGCACCTTCATCTCGGCCATCACGATGAACGGGAAGCAGCTGCTGCTCACCTCCTTCCTGGGAGTTATCATGCTGTACCTCTTCAGCATCGTGGGGTTTCTGGTCTTTTCCAACCAGTATAACCCGGATGGGGAGGGCAGCGCCGCTGCGTTGGCCGGGCCGCACATGAACTGCGAGTCGCTACTGCAGTGCTTCGTGTACATCGTTGATCAGGGTCTACGGGCTGGCGGTGGGGTGGGGGATGTGATGGAGCCGTGGGCGTGGGGTAACAGTCGCATGCTGGCCCGTCTGGCGTACGACATGCTCTTCTACGCCCTCGTCAGCGTGGTGTTCTTGAACATCCTCTTCGGCATCATCATCGACACCTTTGGGCAGATGCGCGACGAGAAGCGGGAGAAGGAGACGGACATGCACGGCTTCTGCTTCATCTGCGGCCTCGACGCAGATACCCTAGAAAAGGCAGCGTCATGGGCTTTGCGAACCACGTGCAGCAGGAGCACAACATGTGGATGTACCTGTATTTTATGCACCACCTCCACCGCAAGGACCCATCACAGTACACAGGGCAGGAGAGCTACGTAAACGCCTGCATGAAGCGCAGCGGGCTGAGGTTCTTCCCAGAGTACAACTGCATCTCGTTGACGGAGCGGAAGGAGCGAGAGGAGGCTGCGGCGCATGCAAGCGCGTTGGGCGATGACGACGAGGACGCGATGACCAACGGCAACGCCAGCGGCGGTGGCGCGACGATCGAGGCCGTGGAGGCGGCGGCGCGGGTGGCGATGAGGGAACTCACCGTGGCGCGCGAGACGGTCAACGCCCACTTGAAAGAGTGGCAGAACGACTCGTTGCGCATGAAGGCGTTACTGCAGCAGCTCGAGTTGACGTCGCGGAATATTACAACGGACTGCGGCAGTACGGTGGCGCACACGGGCACGGCGGCAGTGGGCGGGAGCGGGTCGTTGAGTGGCCACAGTGCACCGACTCGCCCACAGTCGGACAAAGCAGAACAGGTAGAGCCGGGCGAGGCAGCATCCATGGAGAGACAGACGCCGCGGGATTACGCCAGCATAACCGGCGTGAGCAGCAGCTGGTCCAACCCGGTGATGGTGATGGAGGGCGGTGGCGCCGACCCGCCTGTCCTGCGTGCTGTGCAGGCTCAGTTGCGCACAGAGCGGGAACTTCGGCAGCGCTACGAGGAGGAGCGGGAGAAGATGAAGGGGCTTCTCCGGGCCAAGGAGGTGGAGGTGGAGAAACTGAAGAAGGCGTCGACGAGGAACTCGACGAAGGATACCACGTAGTCTTTTTTTTTATCTTTTTTTTTAGTAAGAGGTAATAGGATTCCCTTTCAGTGATTTCAACGCAATTCGTCGCCCATCTTGCGGGAAGTCACCGTCTCATTTTTTGTTTGTTTGTTTCTTACAAGCTTAGCGAATTGAACACAAAGGTTATTCGAAAAGTCGATAGCCTTTTTTGTTTGTTTTCTTCCCCCTTTGTAGCAGCAAAAAAGAACGCGATTCAACACGCTATTAGAGCCCTTCTCTGTCTTTGTTTTGTTTCTGCCTGAAAAGCGCTCTCGCGGCCGTCAACTTTGTGCGTCTCTGCGTCGCAGGTCAGTAGAACCGCCAACAGCACTCTGCGTGAACCGTCGGTATCCCTCTTCCAATGTCTTCGTTTTCTCTCCCTATTATTCTGTTATTCTCTTTGTTCGCTTCAACAACTGGTTTTACGAATACCTTTCTTTTCTTTTTTTTTCTCTCTACATAACGTGGATGGGCTTTGAAGGTGAAAACCCCACACACACGCACACACCAATACACGGCACTAGTTGTCCCTTTCGCTTCATTTGCTGAAATACTCCATCATGCGAGCAGGGGAGTAGCGATGTGCTGTCTCCTTTCGCACGTACACACACACACACACACACACCTCCTTTAACCGAGGCGTCAGCCTTTTCAACTGCTTGTGCCGTCACGAAGATCGCCGAAGCTGAGATTTTTAAAAACAAGGGCAGCCAAAAGCGTTACGTAGTCATACAGCTTCAAAAGCAAAAATCCAACAACAACGTACATTTCCGTAGAAAACAGATTCATAAACGCTTAAATACACTTTCATCCGGAAGTGTCTTTACCACGCGCCTTCACTTTCCAATACGCATCGGTGTTGTCCCCACAACGCAACACTCGCGCAGTACAGTTTTTTGTTTTACTGTCGAACACCACTGCTTCTCGCGTATCTCCTCCACGTTCACACTTTGGCCTTTTGGCCAACCTCACCTCACAAATAGATTTTCTCGTCACCGGCTCTCAACAGCGAAGGAAAAGAAAGACTCATTTCTTACACACTTTTTTTTTCTCCCCTTCGTTTTCTTTCTCTCTCTGCCCAGATCTTTCTCTCTTATTATTATTTTCAATTCGTGTCGTGCTTACTGACGGTCGCTGCCAGCCTATTGCAGCCAGTAAAACCTATCACGGTCATTGGTTTTGTTTCCGCAGCCTTGCTTTCTTTTGGTCAGAATATATATATCTAAGGAGTTTTGTACGTGGTCAGATCACGGCAACATCGTCGACTTGTTCTCTCCACCTGTACAAAGTTTGTTTTGTGAAAGATGGAGGACGCGAGCGGCGGCGTATACGAGGACAGCTTTTCCTCTTCCTCTTCCTTGTCTACCCAAGCAGGATATGAAGACAGCGGGGCGTGCAATGCCACCCGTCGCAACGCGCCCATGATGCGTGTTCTCCTGCACGACGTTCTTCCTTATTCCCGTCTTGGCGTTCTACGAAATCAACTTGTGGTGTCGCCGCCTCTCGCGTTGGTGGCGACGGCGCCGGCTGTGCGCATCTACTGCGAAGAGTACGCGCCTTACTCGTTAGGCGGGACGTGGTGGCTGGCGCAGACGACCACCCACTGCGTCGTGCGGTGCCGGGTGCCGACGGACAAGGAGAGAGCAGAGAAGGAAACAGAGGAGACCTGGAGGAAGGCGGGTGACGAGCACGGCCCTGCTGCGTCGTACGCGCCGGACGGCGTGGAGAGAGTCTTTGCCTACACCCGCCCCTCCCCCAGCCGTCGTGCTGATAAAGCGAGGAAAGGCGGCGCGGCGCCGATGCAGACGCATGTCGATACTGCAGGAGCGAGACGCGGCGGCGAACATGGCGAAGCCGACGAGCGCGTTTGCTGGGTTTCCGCGGAGGCGCTTCGGTGGGCGCAAGAACAGCAGCGGCGAGACCGGTGCCGAGGCGATGGAGGCAGCGACTCTGCTGCTGCTGCTGATGCGGACCTCCCTGTCAACGAAGAGTCGTTTATGGCGCGGCACTCGGGCACGATGGCGCTGGCGCCGCCGCAACTCTGTTCAAACCGCCGCCTCCTGTCGTTTGTGCGGGATGCTCCGGCGAGCTTTTTAGGCTTCTGCACCCTCGCCGCACAGCACGGTTGGCAGAACGCCGCTCGTGCGCTGCTGCGACACGTGATAAAGAGCGAAGAAGGAGAAGGCAATAACGATGCCGATGTGAAGGAAGAAGAAGGAGAGGCAGAGGAAGAGGAACCACGACAACGGGGTATTGGACCCGCGCGGCTGTACGTCATCCACACGCAGCTGTACGCCATTTGCGGATACCCGGAGAGCCGCATTGCGTACTCCATGTGGTGGTGTCTGCGTCGGATGGCCTCTGCGGTAGGACCAGCCTCCCTCTCGCCGCTCCGTACGTTGTCGCACGACCAACGTTTATCCTACAGTGCGGCGGTTCTGCCCGGCAGCAGCAGCGCGCTATTACCTTCGGATGGCGGCGAAGCGCCCCCTGTGCAGGCTTTCATGGCACTCGACGAGGGGGACGCTACTACCACCGCACACCATCTTCTCCAACGGTACCGCTCCTCGCAGCAGCTTCTATCCCTCCAATCCGTTCTGCGCTGCACCCGCGAGCATCTCAGCAGCGGCGCCGCCGCGCTTCTTGGCGAGGGCAGCCACAGCACATGGCACGCGGCCCGTTCAGCTCCTCTCCCCGAATGCACGCCTCGTCGACGCTCGGCGACAAGTGAGTGGCTGGTCACCAACGCCTGTGATCTGACCGTCTCTGGTGACCTCACCTTCTGGAGCGGTACGTCGACGGCGGACTCGCACACCCTCCTTCGCCAGCACTGGTACCCCTTCTTTCGACTGTGCGCTAGCGCCAACAAAGAGGCACCGGAGCACGCTGCCAGCGCATCAAATCAGAAGGGTAGTCCTCCGCCCTATAAGAGTGGCGAGGGGGATGCGCATGCCACGGTGCCTGCGTTGGCGACAGAGTCGGCGCTCACCGCGGTTCCGCTGCCACCACCGTGTGCGCTCTTCATCCACGGAAAGGTCGTGCTTGCGGTAGAGCACAAGCTGCACCGCGACGCGGTACACGCTCGTGAGCTGGTGAAGCAACAAAGCGCCAGGCGTAGTTCCTTTGTGGGGGATCAGAAGGAGGTGCTGGAGGGGTCGCAAGGCCAACACCCATCCCCCTCCACCGCCGTAGTAGTAGGAGAAGAAGAAGAGGAAGTGGTAGATGTGCAGCCGCTGCTGTTTGACATGGCCGGTGATGAAGGTGAAGAGGGTGGAGGTTCTCCACATCGGATGGGCCCAAAGAAAGGGCGTGATGCCGCAGGTTCTGCGGGGGACGCGTCTGCGCTCGCGTACGACCCCCAGGAGGAGCGTTTTCTGGGCGAAATTGCACATCAGCAAGCGTTTCAGCTTCTTCACTGCGTCGACGTCACGTACCTGCGCCTCCCTCTCGGACCCGAGCTGGTCGCACAGCGGCCGATCCAACCGAGCAAGCACGCCAGGACCACAGACAACACGTTGGAGGATGAAGATGTGGGCGGCGGCGAGGCGTTCCCGGAGGACGACGAGGAGACGGAGGCGTGGGATGCGCAGTGGCTGTCGTGTCTCTTTCCTCGTGTTCAGGTGCTGGACGTGGAGGGCCCTCCAAGTGTCACGCGTGCGTTCTCTTCTCCCTCTATCAGTGCGGCCACCACCGGGACATCCGCAAGGGATCCAGGAAGAGTACGCCGTGCGGATGCCGTCGCCGTCGCTGCTACTGCTGCTGCTGCTTCTGCTGCTCGACAGCACCTGCGGATGGTGCGTCCCCGCGAACTCACCTTTACTCTTGGCGCTGCTGCGACATCGCAGACGTGCACGGTGCCTCTGTACACGATGCGTGGACTGTGGCGGCTAACGGAGCTGCGCCGCTTGGTGCTGCGCGCGTACCCTTTCCAGGTGCTTCCGGCGTTAGTGGCGGCACCTGCAGGCTCGTCATTCGCACCGGATCCCCCTATGCGCACGTCTCGCAACACGTCGTCGCCATCGCTGCATCCAGAGCTTCAACGGACGCGCTGCGAAACGGCAGCTGATGTGGGTGTTCGCCGTCGCAGTGGCAGCGATGATGCTCGTACAAAAGAGGCGGCGCGGAGTTGCATGCGACGGCCGGTAGAGTTGTCTGTGATGGGGTGGCCCTACGTAGGTGCAGCCGGGTTGCAGCATCTCGCCTCCGACTTGGTGCCTGTGGATCAGCGTGCCTCCACACACGGCAGCGGCAGCGGCAGCAGCAGCGCAGCACAAAAGGCTTCCCATAAGCACGAAAATGGAAGTCGCCGCACCACCTGTGCCGCCGCCGTTCCCGATTTCGTGATGCTTTCGCTTACACACATGGACTCTCTTGCCTTCGTCGACGTCTTAGCAGCCGTCTTTCCTCCTCGACCCTCTTTGTCGTCGCTCTCCCTGCATTCGAGCCCGTCCTTGTCGCAGCCGACGCTTTCACTCGCGCGTCTGACGCAGTTGGAGCTGTCACGGACACGTGTGAACACCGCCGCCCTGGAGCACATGAACCTGCCGGTGCACACCCCGCAACTGCAGGTCCTTCGCCTCTCCGCCACGCCCGTGGACAGCGTCACGTCGTTGACGGGTCTGCGCTCGCTGCGCGTGCTGAATCTGTCTCGCACTCGCGTTACAAAAGGTGGGCTGCAGTGTGTGCAGTGGATGCCCGCCTTGGAGGAATTGTTCCTGACACAGTGCGAGGGCTTGTTTTGCACCGCCGACGGGAAGGGTGCAGAAGGGGGTAGGGGGAGTATCGATGACCACCAAGGTGACGGCCGTGCGCCAGTGGTGAATATCTTTTCTCTCGGTGTCGACGCTGCGCGTCTGGTGAGCTGCGATGACGTCGCAACAGCAGCGAGCACACGGCGCGGGTGCCAGACGTTTCCGACGTTACGCGTCTTGGACTTGTCCAACAACCGTAAGCTGACCGAGCACGCGATGTGCTACACGGGAGACGACGATTTTCTGAGTGTAGAGGTGACGTGCCATGTACGCGAGGGCGATCACTCAGGTGCTGACCACATGGACGGAGCGCCGGGCACCGCACCGATGCCGCAGCTCGACACGCTCTATCTCATGCACACCTCGGTCGCACACCTCGCCTGCCTTCTTGTGTTGTGTCCCCGACTTCGTACCCTCGATGTCAGCTTCACCGCTCTCCGGGAAGGAGGCTTGTGGGCGTGCGTGAGGTGTCCACGGGAGCTGCCGCTGCGCAAGCGGTCAGCGCGAAACACACGCGACGAACTGACGGAGAAGAACGCGGCGACCTACGCAGTGCGCTTCCCTGCACCGCTGCAGTTGCGGCAGCTGAACATGGCGGGTGTTCCGCTCTCCAGTTTGCACCCGCTCTGCTGTGCACCGCCGCTGGAATGGACCTACACCTCGCTGAAGGAGGAGAGGGGAGGAGGGAAAGACCCCGCAGGCGATATGAAGAAAGACGAAGGGATGTTAAAAGGACCGTCGCCTTACAGCAAAGAAAACGTTAAAGAGAGGGAGCTGTTGCTTGACGGTGTCGCGTGCGGAGGAATCCGAGGAAACGGTTGCGCAGGAGCACGAGCAATGGAGGCTGATGTGACGCACCAGTCAGCATTGCACTTGTACCCGCACCCCGCCATTCTTGACGACCGCGCGTTTGAGGTGCACCTGCGCACCCAACAGGCCTGGATGCACTACGCGAGGGAACATCCACACGAAGTGTGGAAGCGCACCCATGAAAGCACACAGGCGCAGGCGACGGTGGGATGCGATGGGCGGCTTCCTTGTCCAGTGAAAGTTGAAGATCCATCTGGCTACACCATCTGCGTCGATGGCGCGGTGTGGACGGCGTCGCACCCCATCGGTCGTCCTTGCTCGATCGATGGCTACACCACCTTCTTCGACGCCGCCAGGCACTGGATTCCTTCTGTACTCCCGCACCGCGTCGATCGCCACCCGCGCGAGGATGTCGCCGACCGTCGCCGCGACCGCGACGGGCCATCTTCTGCGGTGTCTTCATCTTCATCATCCGCCGCGGACGGAGGAGGCTTCGTGAGATATGGCGTGTTGCAGCTTGCGTCGCTGCGCCAACTCCGGCTGGGGCACAGCCGCATCACAGCGAGCGGTCTCGCCGCGGGGTTCGGCATGCCGCCGCCGCATCAGCAGCAGCACAACGTCACAAACGGTGTGCGCGGCAGCCTAGTTGAGCTCTCCTTACGCGGCACGGCTTACCTCTGCCCACCTTACCCACCAGAAGCACCTGACGGAGACAGAGGGGGAGATGGGCCTGTGGTGGTGGAAATGGCGCTCCAAGAGCAGCAACAGCCCCAGCAAGAGGCGCTCCTTCCTCATGTGGAACTTCCATGGCTACCGTCTGCCCTTCGGAGAGACGTGCAGGCGACTCGTGAAGCACCAGCAGCTCCCTTCTCAGCAGCGACGCACGCCACGAACGGAGACGCGTCGTCTGCTGTGCCGTGGACCGAGGCAGAAGCCCTCTGCGCGGTGCTGCGTCTCCACTGTGAGTCGCTGCGTCTCCTTGACGTCGCGCACACCTCCGTGGCCCTCGCGACGTTATTCGACTGCATTTACGGGGAAGCGCGTGCCGCCGCCTCGCCCAAAGCGAACGCGAGCCGCACACCCACCGCCGCCGCAGCATCATCCGCAGCAGTTGTCACGGCCACGGAGGCGGTGGGAAACGACCGTAGCGATGGTTCGCCACTCCACGGGGCGATCGGCACGCAGTGGGAAGAGGTCCTCACGCAAGGCTCCATCAAAGACGCGGCCCCGGCCCTGACCGCCTTGCTAGGCGATCCGACGTCTGTGCTGGACTCGCACGTCCAGTCCTGCAGGCCACAACGCTTCTCCGCCCGTGCGCAACATTTCGCTCTGAAAAGCAGAACGCCGAGCCATCACGACGGCGCATTGGATGGGGGCGGCATTGCTTGCCTCTTTTCGCACGGTCCGGCAGCCCGTGCCGCACGCCGCAACACCGGCGGCGTCCTTGGTCTGGAGCAGCTACGTTTGTTGGATGTGGAGGGCACACCCTTGTCGGCGTCATTGAAAAGGCTCTTCCCACGCCTGTATCGCTGCGCACGGAGTGCAGAGCAAGGAAATGCGGAGGTGAACAAGCAGCAGCGGCACGGAAGAGGTGTGGAGCCTGCAAGAACAGTCCCACCACACGCAGACGTGAATGAGGAAGGGAGTGTTGACGAGCGCGTTGCCAGTGGCAGCGTCGCACCCGGTTCCTCAGCTGATCAAGGTCATCGCGGAGGTGACGAGGACACGGACAGCGACGATGAGTTATCGGAGAACTCCGACAACGTGTCGGACACTGCGCTCGCGGCCCCGCCGTCGTCCAGTCTGCGGTTCGGCCCGTTGCGCATGCGCTCCGCGTGGGAGGGTGTGCTCCACAAACTATTTGGGGGTAGCTGTTGCGTGCAGTACTGAAAGAAAGAAGTGTGGGAGAGCGCCGCCGTTGCCGGAAACGGCAGCAGAAGACGGATAGCATCCTTCGAAAAGAAAATAATCTGAAACAGGTCTGCCTAGCAACAACAATCAAGAACATCAACAAAGCGTTCTCGTCAACGCCTCTGCGCATGAAATGTCTCATCGTGAATCGTGAAAAAGATTTTCTTTTTAATTCGACCACATTGTTTGTTTTTTCCCTTAAAACGGAACTCTTTCCTCTCACCTTTTTAGGAATTGTCGCTCAACTCGAGTTTCTTCCTGCTGCTACGGCTCCCTCGTGCCGCCATTCCTTCTCCGCTCCATCACCCTCTACCATCTCTTTTTTTGTTTGTTTCTTTCGTTTGGGGCTTCAATACACACATCACACTCCCTCTCTCCACACACACACGCATACGCCTACCTCCTCTCCTGGGATATGGCCGTAACGATCATATATATATATAACCAACCACCACTGCTTAAAAACACTTCACGGCTACCCACCAACCACAACCTTCGCCCATCTTGAAGTTTCCTTTCAACAGAACATCTCGGCTGAGAAAACGAGTGCGCCATTTGAGATTTCTCTTTTTTTTCTTTTCATTTAAAAAGCTCTTGTTTTGCTTCTTTGCTCCCGTTGGAAATTCACATACATGTATTCGCGCTCAAATAATCTTCTTTAAAAAAGTATATAACACTTTCCCCCGTTTGGTCATAAGAGCATTTTTTTCTTTTTCTTTTTCCCTTTTCAAGGCGTTGTCAACGTCGTTGCTGAATATTTGCTGATATATATGTATTGTTGTGTCTCTTTGTAGGTGACATTCCATCGCGGAGCTGCCATTTTGTTATTGTCAACACCCTCGCAGATACCCACCCACACAGTTTGCACCTGCAGTAAAGACCTGTGCAGCTGTGCTTTCGTTGCTAGAGTGAGCCCGCAGGAAATCCAGGCAAAATATTTTTTTTGTTGGTAAAGTAGGTGACCTTGGTGAACCAATACGGCCGCTTCGTACACATATCGATAAGTCTTCCCCTGGCAGAAAGGGATTCAACGTGAGACCGCTCCCCATTTTCGTTTCCGTTTGTGTACGTGTTTTTTTTTTTTTCTGCTACTTCGAGCTTTTCTTTTTCTGTCTCCTCGCTTTTCATCCTTCCGTTCCACTGACGCCCTCTTCATCCCACCAAAGGAGAAAACAAGAAGCATCGCATCTTGTGTTCCGCCTTCGCGAAGAATCTGGTCGTCTATTTTAATTTTTATTTGACTTTTTCTTTGGCACTGCACTTTTTTGGAAGTACCTTTCAAATAGAGACGATAAGAGGATCCACCGTTGCCTCGTTTCTCAAATTGCGCCTTCGCTGGTACGGAGGATCGTCTAAATCCGAAAGAGGACAAAAAGAACATCGCAAAAGACTGAAGCAGTGGAAAGAATCGGAGTGGGTTAAAAAACTAAAGCTAACGCTACACAAAAGAAAACCACACTAAAAGGTAACGGAAAGATCTGTGTGCTGTGGACGTCTTTCATTGTGAGTCTAAGGTATTGATATTGAGTTCCTGACGGCGTTGTGTTTCTGTGCCATTCTTTTTTTTTTCCTTTTCTTTTCTCTCTTGGAAACGGAATTTTTAGTTCTGTAAATTGTTTTGTTCAATTCTTCCTTTCTTCTTCTTTTTCCATTGGTGTCATCTCCGGTTTCTTTTATTTATCTATGTCTTCTCTCTATCTTCTATTATCATTATAGTTGTTCCTCCTTTCTAATCCCCTCACTTTTTTTTTTGTGACTGAAAAGAAAACGATTGTTATCATCATCTTCTTCTTCTATTATTTATTATTATTATTCGCCTTCTGCGAGGGTCTTTTCGCCATAATCGGGATCATCTCGCACGCGTTACCAAAAAAAAAAGAATTGTGTGGATTCTAAACACACATTATTTATTTATTTCTCTCCCGCTTAAAACTACAACAACAACAGCAAAAAATCCCGTTGTTTTTGCTCTTTTCTTTCCCTTTTGTCGTCTGTAAATACACATACGTAAATTTGAATATATATATATAGTATCTACTTACCTCCCTCCCTCTCTCTCTCTCTCCGCAGCGGAACACCGTGTGCGTATAAGCTTCGAAAAGGAAACGTGAGTGAGCAGATTTCTTTTTGTCACGTTGGCGAGTTCGGTTTTCTTTTTTTGCTTCATCATCCCTTCTGACTTTTTTTTCTCTTTTTTTTCTTCTGGTTTGTTTTTATATCTATTTTCCTCTCGTTCCAAAGATCTCTGTGCACAAGGTAGTTCATCTCTCACTTTTTCTTTGTTCTTTTCTTTCTTCTTTTTGCCTCTAATCTCATTGAATAGTCTTTGTTGTTTGTGTTTTATCGGTCTTTGTTTTTTCGCGTACAATCTTCGGGTTGTCCTCATCTTCTCCTCCTTGACCTTTTTTTTTGAATTTAACATTTTTTGGTTCGTTCATGATATATTTCCGTTCCCCCCCACCCCCACCCCTTAATACATCTATTGGTTTCGTGCCTATCCAACTGTGAACAGCAAGTACTTTTGTTTTATTCCCCCTTTGCTTCTCTTGCTTGGTTTATTTCTTCTCTGTTTTGATTTTTGGTATAGTTCATTTACTTTCACGCATACACGCTTAAAAATAAAAAAGAAAAGAAGGAAACCGGTGGTCATCAGCTATATTGGACGTACAATCTATTGTATACATTGCACTGCTTTGCTCGTTTTCAGTAGCGTGGTGACCGTCATCATTTCGCTACTGACTTCAAAATAAAGGTGCATAATTGCTGTGTTATAACCCCGAACTGACATCTCCTTTTTTTTTGGATATTTGAAGGGTGGTGAAGGAAATCCTGTGCGTGTGTGTGTGTGTCTTCTTTTTCCCTTGTACCTGCTTTCCCCCTTTTGTTTTTGTTTTTCTGATTGCTCTTGGGTGCTCCAGGCGTAATCAACCTCTTTTGATATAAGAAAGAAACGCACTGATCTGTTCTCCCCCTGTCCCTTTCGGTTGTGGTGGTGTGTTTGTGTACTGGGCGCCCTTCAGGACCACAGTTCTGAAAGAGAAGGAAGTGAATCAAGAAGAACACGAAAAAGGTTGTGAAAGCGTACCTGCCAACACGAGAAGGTTCCTTCTTGAATTTATTAATTTATTTGTTTTGAAAGCTACCGTTTTTTTTTTGTGTGTGTTCTTCTGCTGTTGTTTTTCTCTTTGTATGTTAACTCCTGAGCAGTGTTTTCTCCTTTGCTTCGTTAATCAATCTTTTTATTTATTTGTATTGTGTCTTTTCATCTTTGTTTTGACGTTACTCTTCAGCAGAACAAAAAAGTTATCGAAAGCGCCCTTTTTCTCTCTCACACACGAAGGGCTTTACCGCCGTGAAAGAACTGGTGTTTTTCTTCCCCCCTGTTTCCTTTATCTGTTCTTCTTTTAACGCGTATGATTGTTGTTGGTAGAAGCATTGCTGTCCTTCATCCTTCGCAGCGAATCTTTCGTGGCTTTCATTTTTAAAACACACCGGATACAACAAAATACGCAAACAAAACAGCAAAAAGAAAATCTACAGGAATTGTATACACATACACAGATATATATGTAAAGAGAAGTAAAGCTTCGACAATAACGGGAAACAAAAACCATCATTTCTTTCGTTTTGTTTTACTGTCACTTACAATTTTTTTTTCCAGAGTTTTGTCAACGGTAGAAGTGCGTACAACGCGTGTGTGTTTTTTTTCCTTCTGAAAAAATACATTTTACTGCCTTCCTTTTTCGTTTTGTTATTCGACCGACGCGCGTGCGTTCAGGCATTACTCTCATTTTATATATATATATATATATATATATTCTTGGCGCTGAACCAAATTTTTACCCGTGACATCAGCTTCGCCGCGCGGGTGTGTTGGAAGGCAGGGAAAGAAGAGAATCTCTATTTTTCCCCCTTCTGGATCGCTATCAGCTTGTATATATATGTGTGTGTGTGTGTGTGGATTACGTATCCCGTGTGGGTTGATCCATCTCGGCTTTGTTAAGTTTACGGAGCGGTTAGCCCGTTGGAGCGCCTGAACGACAGCGAAGAGGTGCTCCTGCTTTTTGAGTCGACGAGACTTGCGCACGGCGTTTTCTCGTGTTGCTCGTTCTTCTCTCTTTTTATTCAATAAGGGACGCAACATGTCGGCAACGACAGCGCGCAGCGATACAAGCACCCCGGTGCGTACGAACACCGCAGCTTCTCAGCTGTGGGAAACAGGGGAGAGCAGTCTGCTGTGTGCCGCCGACGGCGCCGAGCAACTCGACGACTGCGGAGATGCGCCGAACTGCCTTCAACAGAACTTCCCCAACAAATGCGAGTTGTTCAGCACGGAAAGTTTGCCACTCGGCTTGCGAAGTGAGACGGAATCTGGCAGCTTCCCCTTTGACCTGACAGCGACGTGGACGTCGAATCGAACCCTCTCCATTCTGTCAGCGACCTCGGCGCAGGTGCGCACTTCTACGTCCGTGCCCAACGCTTCTGTGTCTGAGATGTCAGCGCCGCTGCAGTCCCCGTGTGTTGCTACCGCCGACGCAGAGGAGGACTCGCACAAACACGAGGAGATCATCCAGCGTAACGTGTACATCTCGGGGCTGCCGTCGTACATGCAGTCGGGCGAGTTTCGCGAGCTGTGCCAGCGCTTCGGCCGTGTGGAGGCGTCGAAGCTGTGCGTGGAGGGGCCGTCGAACCCGACGAAGGGGTACGGGTTTGTGCTGTACTACAGCGAGGAGAGCGCGACGGCGTGCATCAAGGGGCTGAGCGGGAGCTACCTGAATGGACGCTGCCTACAGGCGCGTCTGGCCGACACACACGCCACGCCGCACGAGTCCAAGAGACGCATGCAACCACGACCTCCGTCGCCACCGCCACCGCCGTTTGCGCCGCCGGAGCACAACGCTGCGGAGCGCCATCGCTTGATGCCGCACAAGGTTCCGTCCAGCGGCGGCAACAACGATAAAATGACATTGTTTAACGACGACGTCTCCCCGAAAGTGGTCTTGCCGCCTCCGCCTCCGCTGCCGGTTCAGATTGTGCACCCGGCCAACGCCTTTCTGATGAATGCGAACTCCTCGGCCACCTCTGCCGGCACCCCAACTGCTGCGTTTTCAATGGCTGCACAGCTGATCCCCGGTGTGGGCCTCGCCGACCCGAGCCACGCGACGATGCAGGGCATGTACTACACCTGCGCGCCGCCGCTGCAGGCCTACCAGATCTCGCCGATGTCTGGTGGTGCGGAGGGACAGGTGGTGATGCTGCAGCCACAGCCGACGATTGTGTACATGGCGCCGTCGCCCTACTTCACCGCTGCCGCTGCGACAGCGAGAACGAGCAGGTGCGCGGCGCTGCCGAACTCGTCGTTTGGCCAGGGGACGCCGACGCTGCCGCCGCTGATGTTGTCGTCGACGCCGCCCGCTGGAGTGCAGATAATCTCGCTCCCGTCTGCGCCGAGTGCCCTTCCAATGTAGAGACGCGGAAGAAAGCGAACGCAAGAGTTCCAAAAAGTGACGTCGTACGTACCGAAAAGGTTGGGTCGGGTTTCCACGTTACAACCTTCCGCGTTGACGAAGGATGCTGTTTGCATGTATGTGTGGGCGATTGTTGAGCGGCAGTGTCGCTGCTGCACATCTGGCGGATTCGAACTCTGTGTGTGTGTGTGCGTTCGGATCACAAGGTGGCGTAGCTGCATCTATCTTCTTGATCATTGAGGATCGATGAAGTTGGATCGGGCAGCACTAAATTCGAACAGTGTTTTTTCCCCTTGCTGAGGAAAAAGGAGCGTGGTGTATATATTTTTTCGCCTTGTTTTTTGCCGGTTATTATAGTACTAACTATTATTATTATTTTTTTTACTGGTGCTTCGCTAAAGTGGAGCCACCGCGTGTCGAATCGCAGCATTGGGATGTTCACTGCTTAATTGCGTGTCGCTTTTAAAGCAAACCAAAAACGAAAAAGGAAAGTACGAAAAGGTTGTTCGAGTTTGTGTCAACTGTCACCGCCCTCAGCATCGATCTGATGGATGCGTTGAGTAGTAAAGGTCGTGCTTTTTTTTTTTCTCTCTTTTCCCTTCTTCATTTTGTCTTTCTTTTTATTTATGAGTTGTTCAGCCATGAGCATCTCTACTCGTAATGTACATATCTGAGTTCGTAAGGAGCTGCGCGGTAGAGCTTTTAGAAAGAACATCAACAACAACAAAAAAGACTTCGTCGTCGTCGTAATATCTATTGATACGTATTTTTTTCTCTTTTGTGTTCTCTCTCTCTCTCGTTCCTATGCTTGTGTAATTCTCCTCCTTTCGATGGATTCATTTGCTTGTTTTTGTTATTTTCTGTATATATATATACCCTCCTCTTGCATTCGCTGACGTGAAGTTTCACGGTGAAAAAGAGAAGAATTCGCGAGATCGCGGACGTTCCTATTTGCTGTAGGTGTTTGTTGTTGGTGTTGTGTGTTTGCCAAACGGATCACTGCCCTGACGTCGTACTGCTGTTGATGACTTGACTCTTCTAGGCAGCTTCACATTCGGGTTTTTTGTTTAATAATAAAGATAATAACTATTTTTTCCGCTTTTCTCATTGCAGTAGTGACCGGCCGCTTCCCCTTTAAGGAACACAAGTGTGTGGTTTAAATGGGCGTTTGGTTATTCTTATTATTTCGCGTTTGAGTACTGAGCTCAGCGACTCACACATAGCGACGGGGTAAGAAAGTGCTGGGGGTGCGGGGCAGGGGGTTGCGACGGGGCACGGAATGGGGGAGAGAGAGAAGGGGGGGGGAGAGCGAAACGAGGAGCAGCGGACCTTTTACTTTACTATTACGATGTGGAGGCCACCTTCAAGGTGACCTGTTCCGTTGCTGTTTGCTCTCGTTCTTTCTATGCTGCTTCTCCTATTGCTCCCTTCGCGACTTCTGGAGATGCACTGAGTTGCACTCGCACACACCCAGTCAAATGAAGGTACGCTGTTTGTTTCTTTGTTTGTGTGTTTGGTTGAATTTGCGTGCTGGTTTCCGCCTATTGCTTCGGCTTCCCTTGATATATATAAACATAAATATTTTATTGATATATAAATATTTTATTGTTAGCAGTCACCGTTTTTCTTTCCTTTCCTCTTCTCCTTTCTTTCCGAGCTCTCGCCGCTTTCAAAAAAGTAGCCTTTAATCTCTTTCTTATTTTCTTCGCTGCATTTTTGTGTTCCTCATCGTTTCTCCCGTTTCTACTATTTTATACATTTTTTTTTTTCAAGTCGACGCTAAATGATCAAACCGGCTGCGTCTCACGACGGATGGGCGGTGCGCGTGGGAGCCTCATAACCAAATGAAATCCTCGCTGAGAACGTTTACCTGTTTGCGCCTTTTCTTAGAATTATTGTTTTTCTATTTATTTTGTGTGTGTGTTTCAAGTGAATGGCCACGGACATGCAGTTGTCGGACGCCTGTATGTGTGTGTGAGGCATTCATATCAGTTTTTATTTATATCAAATCGACTATTTTTTTATTTTGTGTTTACTCGGCAAAAAGAAAAATCTGAAGAAAGCTGTGAAAGAAAGAAAAATAGAAATGCAACAAGAATAGCAATGTCTTGCGCAGGGCCGATGGACGTTGTGAAAACGCTGTTCACACCAGCGTGCAGTGCGTGAGACACGCCGATTATGCTTTACTGCTGATCCAAAAAGAAAATGGAAAACGTTTTCTTTTTCGAGATCTTTCTTCCGCCGTTCTTCTACAATTTAACCGTTTGTTTTTTAACGGTTAACGGAAGGATCTCCTGTGAAGAAAAAACAACAACAACCGGAATTAAAAGTTATGTTGCTTAGTTTCCTATCGCTGTAGCTACTCTGCCGTCCTTCGCTTTCTTCTGTCTCTTTATTATTATTTGATGTGTCCCACGTCGATCACGTCGCACGTGGCGATCTCTTTTGCGAGTGAAAAAAAAATTTCTCCTCCCTCGCCGTACCTACACATGCGTTGTCCTGGTGCGAAGATTAATGCACTGCTTCTTTTCTAACGTCATCAGCGACAAAACACACATATATAATTAACTGCCCAACATCAAACAACCATCTCACTTTACGGACGCTACAGCGCTCTCTTGGCCACGTCTTCGGTTTCTTTGAAGGTACCCTCAAGAACAGTTGAGCTCCAGCAGTAGTATCACTACCGCCGACTCTTTTGTTCCGTCTGGGTCTTTGACCTCTTTCCGCTCCGCCACAGCACTCGGCAAAGGCAACCTGTTGCTCCATTCACCGTAGACTCCACTGAATCAGGGCTTTGTACTGCATACGGAGTTGGTCTCAGCCTCCTTTCGCGCCCTCCTCTCTTACACTGCTTTTCTGGAACTGTCGTGTTGCTTCTCGTGCTGGGCTGGTGGCAACAGCGCACAACTGAAAAAGGAAAGGAAAGAACCAAGACAGACGCACCTTACAAGGGACAGTAGTGGAGGAAAAGAAAGAACCGGAGGCGAAGGATTTTTTTCTCGGTATCTGCCCTCCTTCGTAGTGTTCCGCAGTAGAAGAAGAGAGAGGGAGGAAAGACGTCTGACGTACGCGCTTTTGCTTTTTCCCCGTTGTCGTTCGAGTGGCTGGCCTCCTCACCTTTTCGTGCGGTGCCCCGATCTTTCTACCTCTACCACTCTGTCTGTCTGACCGCGAAGGCACATTAGCAAAAGCCTGAAGGGACAAAACAGGGTCGTTCGCACAGAAGAAAGAGGCAAATCCCACGCGAGAAGAAGTAGCGAGCACGCGCCAACGAACAAAGGACAACGCATAACGGCGGTTTACATCTGTCTCGATTTGGCGTGTCGAAGATAGGCGTGCGCAATACAAGGTCGGGGACTGTGCTCCGGACTATTCGTTCCATCACTTCCGCAGCCTTCTTCTTTCTTTTTCTCTTCAGAGCTGGGTAGCTCTTTCGAAACATCACTTCTGGTTTTTGGTTTCTATTTCCCTCACTGTCGTAAAAAGATTTTCTGCTTTGTGCTATCCATTTTCTGGTATATAAACATATAAATAAATATATATATAGCTCTTATCATTATTTTCATCGTTATTATTTTATCAGCTTCATCTACCATTTTTTTTTTTTACCTCAGTGGCTTCGCAGGTTGGAGTATTCCACTTGCCACTTCTGTCGCAACTGTTTTTCTCGGTTTCCTTTTTTTTTCATTCTTAACCCGCTGGACCTGGCTCACGTACAGCAAAGGAAGAGGAAATAAAACACAGAAGGAAGGATTATGTGAAGGTTTTTCTTGCATTTTTCCTTTTTAAAGTATTTTTTTTTTCGGTTTCGAAGCTACACAAGCACCTAAGAAGAAATGAAACGTCAATAATTGGTACTACCTCTCAGTGGTTTTCCGTTTGCCGTCATCAAAGAGAAAAACAAAGGGTTTTTTTTCTCTGTGTACGGTGAGTTGTTTGTTGTTGTTGTTGTTTTTCGCTCCCCCCTTTCGTTTAAGTTTCGGTACGCCGTTTTTTTTTTGGGGGGGGGGGTTTACCGCACGATAACTGCTGGTGTTCTAAAAGAAAAAGTTTTTCGCCTCTTTTTTTTGTGTGTGTTTCCCTCTGTTTGATTATTTGTATTTTTTGTTCTTTTCGACGTTCTCAGAAGGTAACACGGACGCAAATTGCTGCTACGAGTTTCTTTATTTCTTGGCCGCTTTGCTTTTCTTTTGTGCTTGTGTGTGTTCTGCTCCTTAACCCCCTCCCCCTCCACCACTACCACCTGCGTTCGTATCTCATCCCCTTCACTGTTATCACAGAATCGTTTGAAAAGAAGGAGAAAACAACGAAAAAGTGTAAATATAATAATAACTCTCAGCAAAAGAATAGTCCCCTTCCTCTTCCTTTTTTTCTTGTTCTTGTTCTGTTTTTTTTTTCTGTTTTTGCAGCGTGGCTCTCTTGATAAATATACAAAACTGAAGAAGCGTTGCCTCTTCCGGTAAACGCATCTCCGAATTCTCCGCCTCTTCTTTTTTCTTTCCCGATTCTTTTTTCAACACCTCCCCTCGTTCTCTTGCTTTCCCGCTGTTCCTCGTTTCTCCTTCCGTGTGCATAATCTACGTACGTATTAACCCCTTTGCGCCAGCGCACATAATTGTTTTCTTTTCCCCACACTTAAGTTCGTTGAAGAGCAGCACAAGCTGAGTTAGAAGCCGTTGCAGCATCAAGGGTTGTCTGTCAGAAAAAGAACCGCAGTGTGGATTTGTTGGTTCTCCGCTCGCTGATAATTTCAGTCTTCTTCTGCTAGGTGGTCTTCGCTCTTTCAAAACAAAAAACTGATTTATTGGTTGCTTTCTTCTTTCTTTCTCTTCCACGTTCTGTTTTCTTTTCCTGCCCGCATATTTTTCTGTCCCAATCAATCTCTTCCTTCCTTTTTTAAATATATTTACCAGTTAAAATTGTTGTTTACTTTCCCTCCATATCTATATCTGTTTATCTATATCTATCTATATCTGTGTTCTTTCCCCTGACAACTTTTAACTTGTGAACGTACCACATCGTTTACTTCTGTTCTTCCTACTTACGATCGCTATTATTATTATTTTTGCGCATTATATATATATATAGTTCTCTTCCGTATCGCACTTCCTGCCATCACGGCTGCGTTTCATCTTCCTTCTTCTCTAGAGATTGACAAGTAGCTTTGGACTTCTGTTGTGAAGTTTTGGTGCGGTTACTATCATTAATACTCTCTTTTCCCCACCCTCACAGATAAGCTGTGTTCTTTTTCTTTCCCCTTTCTATATTTATAGGCTATCTGCAACGGTAGCTTGGGTTACACATTAACAGGATACTTTCTCTCAAACCCACTCTTCTTTTTTTCCCCCTATTTTTGTCCCCCATCTACGTAATTTGTTTTCCCTCCTCTCTTTTCTCTTGTTTTCTTTTCTATTCCTAATTGTAACGCGGTTGTCTCAACGAAAGGACAAATTTTAACTCTTCTCGAACTTAACCGTCTTTCCCCACTCGCGTTGTTCACTTCTGTCATCTGACTTCGTACGCTAAGCCCCTCTCCCCACTCTGTTTGATTTCACTATCTTAGAAGCCAAAAGAAAAGGGAACATATTTTTTTTTGTGTGTTGCGATCCTGTGTTTTGTTGATCGAAGGTACACGCATCGTCAAAACTCTTCTTCGTATTGTTTTCCTTTTCTTTTTTTACTCCTTTGCTATACGGCTGCTTTTGAAGCCGCCACACGAGCACCTGCGTCTTCTCATCTTGGTCTCGATATCACCACCTTTATTTTGAAAACAACCTTCTTCCTTACTCCCGCTACAACGTAAGTGTGCAGGGTTTAGCTAAGTCGGTGACAACGAAAGACACACCAGTATCCCTCCCTCAAAAAAAGGTAATTTCATCTCTTGTTTTTTTTATACTTCTTTTTCTTTCCTTTATCTTTTTTCAACCAATACGTCGTAGAAATCTCTTAATATCTTGTTCGAGTCGATTGAAGGTGACTTCTAGAGACATCACTATCCCCAGGACTTAAAAGGTAATCGGAAAAAAGGGAGGGAAAAGCACGTGGTATACCTAACTGCTGTCTTTCTTCTTCTTCTTTTTCGATATATCATCTCTCTTCTTTTGGTTGATCTTACCGAAGAGTTTTTGCTGTCTCGCTCTCTCTTTCTCTTAAAGACAGTTGCACACGATTGTCCTTTCGTTCGATTTTTCATACCTTTTTTTTTCTCTTCTTGTTGTCTTTTCGACATTTATAGTTCTAAGGTCTTGTCTCTTCGCCCCTCCCCTTTTTTTTTCTGTGTTTCCCGCTCAAGGACAAAAGGTTCGGGGTGTTGAGGTGCTCCATTTTTCTGTTTCGTGCATTTCCACGTCATCTCATTTTCTCGTACATTTAACGTCGGTGGTTTCCTCCCTCGCTCAAGTCTTTACTCTTTTCTTTTTCTTCTTCTGTGTGTTGTTGCTTCTGCGTCCTTCGGGAGACGGAGTACCAATTGTAAACTGCACCTTGGCTATTCGCTTTTTTTCTTTCTTTTTCTGGTTCCTGTTCAAGCGCGTGCGTGTGTCTGGTGTGAACGTGTGTTTGACAAAAAAAACCGATAAGAACACTGTCGGAAGGACACACACGGAAGGAACATCACGACACAACCTGAGCTTCGTCTCTGATCACCTCTTTTTATTTATTTCTTTTCTCTCTCGCAGGTGATTGGGCGTTTCCTGTGTATTGAAATCGAGTGTACTTGTACTTTTGGTTGTCCTGTTGTATTTTTAGGGATACCGCTACAACGCCAAGAGCAAAGGAAAATATGACGGGGTTTGGCAGCATGTCCCACTTCAGCGCCGACAACGCATCTGCACAGGACGCGTTGCCAGCTGCACTGCAGCCACGCCGGTATGAGTTGCCTTCCACCACCGATAAGACGCAGTGCATGGCGCCGGAGACGAAGCTGAAGCCGCCGTCGTACGACAGCCTTTATTTCATGAGTGATGGCAACGCACACGACCCTTTTTCGTGCACCAGCGCTGCACCGCCTTCGCTCTGTGCCAAAAACTTTTTTATTTCGAACTCCGCCAGTGATTCGAACCGCGAAAGCGGCTGCCAGGCGAACGAAGAAAACCTTGCCTGCCTCCTCGCTGAGCTCAACAGCACAAACGACACGTTCGGCAGCAAGGACAGCGTGGCGGACATGGTCGAGGGGAAGTCCGTGTCCATGCAGTCCTCCTCTACGAACCCAACGAACTACGGGCTATCGACAACATCCCTGCAGATGCGCACTTCTACGTCCGTGCCCAACGCTTCTGTGTCTGAGATGTCAGCGCCGCTGCAGTCCCCGTGTGTTGCTACCGCCGACGCAGAGGAGGACTCGCACAAACACGAGGAGATCATCCAGCGCAACGTGTACATCTCGGGGCTGCCGTCGTACATGCAGTCGGGCGAGTTTCGCGAGCTGTGCCAGCGCTTCGGCCGTGTGGAGGCGTCGAAGCTGTGCGTGGAGGGGCCGTCGAACCCGACGAAGGGGTACGGGTTTGTGCTGTACTACAGCGAGGAGAGCGCGACGGCGTGCATCAAGGGGCTGAGCGGGAGCTACCTGAATGGACGCTGCCTACAGGCGCGTCTGGCCGACACACACGCCACGCCACACGAGTCCAAGAGACGCATGCAACCACGACCTCCGTCGCCACCGCCACCGCCGTTTGCGCCGCCGGAGCACAACGCTGCGGAGCGCCATCGCTTGATGCCGCACAAGGTTCCGTCCAGCGGCGGCAACAACGATAAAATGACATTGTTTAACGACGACGTCTCCCCGAAAGTGGTCTTGCCGCCTCCGCCTCCGCTGCCGGTTCAGATTGTGCACCCGGCCAACGCCTTTCTGATGAATGCGAACTCCTCGGCCACCTCTGCCGGCACCCCAACTGCTGCGTTTTCAATGGCTGCACAGCTGATCCCCGGTGTGGGCCTCGCCGACCCGAGCCACGCGACGATGCAGGGCATGTACTACACCTGCGCGCCGCCGCTGCAGGCCTACCAGATCTCGCCGATGTCTGGTGGTGCGGAGGGACAGGTGGTGATGCTGCAGCCACAGCCGACGATTGTGTACATGGCGCCGTCGCCCTACTTCACCGCTGCCGCTGCGACAGCGAGAACGAGCAGGTGCGCGGCGCTGCCGAACTCGTCGTTTGGCCAGGGGACGCCGACGCTGCCGCCGCTGATGTTGTCGTCGACGCCGCCCGCTGGAGTGCAGATAATCTCGCTCCCGTCTGCGCCGAGTGCCCTTCCAATGTAGAGACGCGGAAGATGCCGCTGCGCCTCACTGGCGGGAGAAGCGGAGGAAAGCGGCCACGCGAAGCGGCAACACAGGGCTCGCATCAGCAAAAAAGGGACACCTCGCCGGAACGTGAAGCAAAGTGGCAAAAAATGAACGATGTGCGTATGTGTCGTGGGGCAGAGGAGGGGATGGTAGGATATGCTGGGGTTGGGAGAGGAGGACTGTAATCAAGGAGTCCTCTTCGTACTCTTTCATTTTTTCTCTCTCTCCAGCCCCCCCCCCCCCTCTCCCCTCTGTTTAAGTGAAGGATGGAACTACGTTGTCCCTTTCCCGTGTTGTGGGTTTCAAACGTTCTTTTCACCGCTGCACAGCGGCTCTCCAGCAGAGCATTTCTTCTTGTCCTTTTTTTCTGTGCTACGTTCTTTATATGTGCTCTCGGGCTCTCTTGTGCTTCCTTCGGTCGACGCCCGAGACACGCAACTTAACCACACACATACACACACACACACACACATGTATATATACATATATATATATATATATATATATATATATAGATGTGTGCTATTTCCCTAACCCATTGGTTTTATTACTTTTGTTTTCTATGCCGCTGTACGTGAGGTGCAGTTGCCCGAACGTCCTCGAAAAGCTGCGCGCCATTCGTAGGTGTAGAGCTGCTTTCATTTTCCTTTATTCTACTTTCCATGATCTGTTTATCATTTGATTGTTTAGATATATATGTGTGTGTGCGTGTGTGTGTTTCTTTTCGTTTTTGTTTTTCTGAGCTGTGTTTCATCCGTATCTCAACGGTTCACGAAACTGAGATGAAATGATGAGACGTGGGTAAACCGATGGTTTAGCACGATTGCTAGTCAATCGACCCTGTGAGTGTGCTTGTCACGTGGTGCACACACACACACACACACACATATCTTTATTCCGTCAGATTCCCTAACCTTCTTTATTTTACTTCTTTCAACGTATTATCATTATTTTGTTTTTTCCTTTTGTTTTTAACGCCTGTTCCGCGGCTGGTTCATGAAAACACTGATTTTTTAATTTTCTTTATGAACTGTATGTTTCGCCACTTCTTGATCTCTTTTTTTTTTCGAAGTTTTCACTCCGTTTTCCCTTTGTTGAGAGGAAAGACCATGGCAAGTGTGCGTGTGCGCGTCTTCCTCTCACTTCACTCCCTCAGTTTCCTCTCCATAATAATAATATTAATAACGGTCGGACGGTTCGAAGGGAGGAGAGCGTGTGGAACTGCAAGCAAGAGAAGAGCATGTTGTCGCGCTTTTTTTTTTTGCATTGCTCACCGTGCGGCGTCCTTGGTGCCTCTGTTAGAAAAGGGTAGTTGGGGACATGAGAGAAAACGAAAAGAAATGAGAGTCGGAGGTAGATACGATGAGCAGCTCCAATATTGGTACATGTTTGATCTTACCCCTCTTTTTTTTTTGTAGAGCGAGCTTTCGCACCAATGCCTCCGCAGCAGAGAAGCAACGCACATTGAGCTGCTTGTCAGGTATCCGTCTCACCCTCTCTCACACTAACTCAGCGGATTACGTACGCCACCACCGTTTGTCGGTGTGAACGGAGCGATGAAGGGGGGGGGAGCTTGAATAAGAAAAAGGAGAAGAAGAAGTGAATCATCGTTTCATGTTCCTTCCTATTAGCTAAAGCCTTCTCGCAAACAGCTGACTGCAAACGAAGCCAAACTTTCAAAAAATAATAACTATTATATACACGCGCACCCACACCCACACACCAGAAAGGAGGTGGTCAGAATCGTGAGGAGAAAAAGGAATGCAGCGGCAACAGCGCGTTTACGCAGAGTACGGAGAGTACCTCTTTTTCCCCTCGGAGGGGTACATGACCTGCTGAATCGGCGCACTTGCTACGCTTTCCTTCTTCAAAAAGAAGAGGTACATTGAAATGCCGCAACGTTGAACGTTGACATCGTCATCAGAAGCGCTCCGTTACTTTTCGCGCAGGTGTGTGTGTGTGTGTGTGTGTGTGTGTGTGTGTGCACGTCGGTGTAGCCATTCCTCTCTTACGTGCTTTTGTTGTTGTTGTTGTTGCTATTGAGACACGTGCCAGTGACACGCTTGTAGCACCTCTGCAAAACACGTCGTCTTTCTCCGCCTCTCTTCCTCTCTTTCTCTCTCCATAACACACACACACACACACACACAAATCTCTCTCCCCTGCCCTTCCGCGATTAACGCTGCACCTCAACGAAAAGATTCTGTTTTGGTGTTATTCCTTCTCTACAGGTTTTTGTTTGTTTTTCTTCCTTTCGCCTTCTCTTTCTCTACCATTTTTGATTCCTTTTACCCCCTGTTCAGTTCTTCAAATTCCACCAACTACGCTGCACCTATTCTTTGATATTTGTGCATTCAAGATCGTCATCGTTTCTGCCGTCACCGCCTTCCGCACTTGCGCCATTGAGACCTGCCTGTTGACTTTTTTTGCTGCTGCCTGTTGTGAATACCCGTCTCAGTGTTCTCTCTCTCTCCGTCGTTCTCCGTCTGTGTGAGTATAGATTGTCCTAAGCGCACCACGCCAGCGCAGTACTGCACTGTGAGTGGTGACAGCGTTGTAAAACTCCGCAAAAAACTCCAAAGAAAGAATAAAAGCAGCGACTAAATCAGAAAGTCAAAGACAAGCAGGTTTTTGGATCACGATCTACCGTGGTGCGTTGCGAAAACTGTTTTCCTTTCTCTAACGGCTGTTTATTGCTCCTTCATTCTTTTGCTATACCTCCTTCTCCTCGCGTTCTCCTCGAAACTATCTTCTTGGTATTAAGTTATCACCTTTATTGTTACTTGTGTTATTGTTATTTTTTTTTTTTGATTCTCTACTTTGTTCTTCGCCTCTTTTTTTTTCTGGAATAGTCATTATACCTTCCTGTTTTCTTACCTTGCGTTATTACTATTACTATTGTTACTTTTTTTTTGGTATTTTCGTCGAAGTAAGGACTTTGCTACCACGTTCTTTTTTTATTACTTTGTTTTCTTTCTTCTCCCTTTACTTCCTCTCCTTCTCGCTTTCTACCAAGCGGAAGGTAATTCCCTTTCTTTTATTTTTTATTTAACTTGCGTTGTAATCTCGTTTTGTGTGTCGTGGAGATCAGGGATTGTTCTCCCTTTTATCCCGATTCCCGTCTTCTGTTCACCTTAGCCGCAAAGAAACAACAAAAAAGGGCAAAGAACTGCTTATGAGCTTCCTCACTACGCTTAACTTGACACACACACACACACGCACACACATACAAAGAAAAGAAAATAAGTCTGATTCTAACGCCGCTTTTCATTTCTTTATTTCTTCACTGATCTAAATCTTGGTGGTTTCATAGACGCGCTACCTGTTTGTTTTTTCTCTTTTTGTTCTTGGTCTTCTTCTTACCTCTCCGCCGTGGGTACGATCTTAAAGACCCACCGCTCCTTATAGTGTTGCTTCTCCGTTTCCGACCACTCCCGTGTGAGCTTTTCTTCTTTTCTCTCTGTTTTTTTTTATACAAAAGAAGACATTGAATCTCTCGTTTTCTCTTTCTCTCTTTCGAAGAAAGTATATTAAACCCGCACATAAAACGAAGGTGCGTTAATATATATATATATATATATATATACATTGATCCCACGTCATTGCTTTGCTGTTTCTCCTTTAAAGTGTCCGTAAAGGCTGATTTGAGCTGTATATATACATACCCTTGTGGTCACTCTTTGCGTGCTTTCTATTGGTTTAACTAGGAAAGAAGGAAACGACACTTTTTTGTTTGTTCTTTTTGGGTTGTGTGTAGTTATTATTATTTTATTGTTATTATTGGCGCGGTTTAGCGCGTATACACACGCTTTGTCTGTTGTTGCTCCCCCAGTGTCGTTGCCTTTTTTCCTCTCTCTCTCTTCTGTTCTCTTCTGTCCCTCACATCTCTCGTTGCGTGCGTGTGTGCTTTTAAGTATTCGTTTTATTATTATTATTACAGAGCTTCCGTCCTCTTCTGTTTTCCTTTCCAGAGGCGCAACTCCGTATCTCTCGTTTTAGGCACCACCGCAAAACAAAGCAAACAAAAACTCTTGCATTTCATTCATTCACCGCATTCAAACCCTTTTTCTTTTATTCCTCTTTTTGCTGCCTTCTCCCACCAGAGCGCTTCTCCCTTATTCTTTTTCAAGTACTTTTCATTTTTTCTTCTTTCGTTTCTCTTTCTCGTGTTCTTTCTGTCGCGCTCCTGCTCTCGCCCCGAGTGCGTATGCGTGTGCGCGTGTTTCTGTTTGCAGCTTAAAAAACAATATCTTTCCTCACTCCCACCTGTTTCCTTTTCCCCTTGCGTCATCATGTCTGCTGCGCCGGCGCTGAAGACGTCAGAGCACGACTTCATCCTCCCCTTGCCTTCGGCGGAGAGTAACTCCTTAAGCCATACCGACGTCGCGCCACATGTGAGCGGGAGCCACGGCGACCACCTCTCTCGGCCCCTCACCGATGCGTTGCACAACGCCACCGCCTCAGTGGGACACGGCATGAGTGAACACCAGCCTCCACCGTCGACAAAGACGACGACGGCGACCGCCACAACCGCCGTTACGGCTGCTGCTGTCATGGCCGCACCCACCTCTCCCACGCCGTCGCTCGCCGCCTCAGCTGGCAAGTCGATCCCACCGCAGACTCGCTCCCCGTCTCCGCCGGTCGAAGTTACCGATGACGAGGACATCAACAAGAACCAAAACGTGCGCCGCAACGTGTACATCTCCGGCATCCCGCCCGCCTTCCGCTCCGAGGAGTTCCGCCACCTCTGCATGCAGTTTGGCCGCGTGGAGGCGGCGAAGCTGTGCGTGGACAACCGCAACTCCCCGACGAAGGCCTACGGCTTCGCGCTGTACTACAGCATGGAGAGCGCCGCCGCGGCCATCCGCGGCCTGAACGGCAGCTTTCTGCAGGGCCGCGCGGTGCAGGCCCGGCTGGCGGACTCCCACGCCACTCCGCAGCCACTCGGCGATGAGGGCTCCGCTGCCAGGACGACGCTCCCGCCCCCCTCGCACTACCACCTGCACCGCAATGAGCCGCGCGACGGCCGCGGCGGCACCAGCGCACACCGCAACGGTCGCAACAACGCGATCCTGAACAGCAACAACAGCATGAACGTTCGTCGCGGGGTTTCGCCGGCGGGTGTGGCGGCGACGTCGAGCCCCGGCATGCAGGGGGGTCTGCCCACGCCTCCGTATACCGCCATCCCGGCTGGCGCGACGTTGCTGACATCGCCCGTCGACGTCATTGCGAACCCCATCGCGGCCATCCCTTTTGACATGAACGCGTGTTATCAATACATGGCGGTGATGCCGTCTGTCTCCACGCCGCCACCACCCATCACCACGGCAGCCGCCGCCGCGCCGATGCACATGGGCACCGCGGCTACCCACGCGAGCATCGTCAGCCCTGTCAACTGCAGCCTGGGTGCCGATGGCGGCTTCGGCGCGGTCGGCACACCCGTCACCGGGTCTCTGAGTGCTGGTGGGCCTGCTGCAGCGCCGCCGAAAACCGCGGTGCTGTCCCCCATCTCCGTGGCGCTCTCGCCGCCGCTGCTGTCGTCGCACTCGACCGAAAGTGCCGGCTCCGTCTCACCCAACGC
Organism: Leptomonas pyrrhocoris; assembly: GCF_001293395.1. Lineage (NCBI taxonomy): Eukaryota > Euglenozoa > Kinetoplastea > Trypanosomatida > Trypanosomatidae > Leptomonas > Leptomonas pyrrhocoris. Next base: position 980,921 of record NW_015438359.1, read on the forward strand.
GCCGCGCGTGGCACCCGTAAGCGCGAATACGGCCCCCATGATCCTGCAGGCTCAGCAGCAGAACGTTCCTGCGTACGCCAGCGTGACCTCGCCGTACCAGATTGCGTACCAGCAGCAGCAGCAGCAGCTGTCCCCGCCGTTCTCGCCGCCGCACTTGACCAGTTCTTCTCCGCCTTCGGGCCAGGTGGCCATCATGACGACTACAGGGGCGGACGGCAGTCCCGCCTTCATGTACTACCCACTGCCGCCCGCGAACGGCGTCAACGGCTTGGCGGCGGCGGCGGTCAATGGGCCGCAGCCCGCATCGCTGCAAGGCGTGCCACCCATAACGGCGGTTCCCATGGCCAAGGCGGCTGTCGGGCAGCTGCCGGGTTCGATGATGTACTTCACGGTGCCGAACGGCGCGGGTGCGTCGATGATGCCGCAGCCAACGTTTGTGCCGATGCCCTCTTCGCCTACGCTGACGGCCTCCATGACGCCGAACGGGGTATCAGCGAACTACGTAATGCCATTCCAGGTGCTGCGCCAGATGTAAACGCCTCTGTCTCCCTCTCTCTCGCTATCTCACTCTCATATACACATATGTAAATAATAAATAATTAAATGTGCTGTCCTTGACAGCGCGAGGGAGAGCGAGATGGAAGGCGCCGACGCTGGGGATTTGATGGGTTTCCCTTATGTGTCCCCCAGCGCATTTTCATTGTGGCGAAAGTGTGAAGGAGAAGCGGGCTCGTGAGACATCGCGGGAGCGTACCCCGGTGGAGTGTTACATCTGTATTTGACGTTGGTGACACCCCATCATCGTCCGCTAGCGAAAAATACACACACACACACACAAACATATACATCTCTCTCTTTCTCTCGACATTATTTTTCCCCTTTTGTGTGTGTGTGTGTTTGTCTACAACTATATGAAAAATGAAGATCATCTTGAATTACACACGCACCTACGGCTGAAAAAAAATATCCTTTTCTGCCATTTATAACGTTCCGTACGCTGCTCAGACACCGACCCAACCCCACGCAAAAGCACACTAGTGTTTTTTGTGGCGCTCGTTTCACCAGCCGTTGTTTCTTTTCGTTTCTTTTTTTTTCTCTTTCCGTGTCGTGAAGGACGGCGATGACAAGCAGAGCTTTTTTTTTGGTCTTTTACGTTGCTCTGCTGCCCTTCCTCCGACGCGTCGCTCTTCCTTTTGTTTTTTCTTCTCCCTATTAGTTTAGGAATAAATAAATATATTTATTTATATTTCCTTTCTCTTTTCATAACACCTGTTTTTCGGTTTTTTCTTCGTAGGTGTTAGGCTCGGGGTGAACATCGATGTACGTGCGCGCGCGACTCTGCGTGACGGCCACGCAGAAAGCCGCGAGTGATTTTTGCACGAGGCAACTCACGAAAGCCAAATGATGACAATAACAAAAAGAAGGAGTATATATATATATATATATATAAAGCAAAGCAACATACTTTTTTGATCTTCTTTTTTTTTTGTTGCCTCCTTTTTCTGTTTTGCTTTGTTTACCCCCTTTCTTTCTTTAAGAAAGTATACTGACAGCTTCTTCTTTTCTGCTTACTTTTTCCTATTTGGGCTTTCTTCCGGAAAACCCATTCTTCGGGTTTTTTTTCTCGTCGGTGTTTCCGCGCTCTGCATAGGCTGAGGACTCACGTTTGTGTGTGTGTGCGTGTGTCAACCGCTTTTTTCCTCGCAACGCAGTGCTGTACCAACCGACACCACCTCCCTCCCCCGAGAACACTATTCTTTATGCATGTATCTTAATCGGTTGCTTTCATTATCTTGTATTGTATTTTTTTTTTTTGCGGTACGTAGTTGTTTTCTCCTGTGCTCTTTTGAGTTTTTTTGTCATTGTTGTCGTTGTTTGTGTTCGTTGTTTTGACCATCCACTGCAGGCAAAACACGGAGTAACAATCCTCACCTGTTTCTGTTGCTTTTTTTTTTTGAAGTCGAGGCGGATGCATCACGATCTTCATTTGGTTGTCAAGAGTAAGGCAGCTGTATAGACTTTCAGCGAAAGGAGGTCCAAAGGGAGTGAGTTTGAAAGGAAGAAAGAAAAGCGAAACGAAAAGAAAGGAAGCATGCAAGTATTCTCTCGATCGGTGTTTGCTTGTGTTTGTTTGTGTGTGTGTGCGTGTGGATTGCCACCGAAGTCGTAACACGGAAGGAATGGGTAAGCACAAAGTAAACAACAGCAACAAAAGCGAATATGACTGGTGTTTTGCCATTGTCCGTTGTTCGTTGTTTTCTATCTCTTCTCTCTGTGCTTCGGTTTTTTTTTTAATCCTTCTTTGGTTGATGTGGATCGGGAAATCAATTGCTTCCCCCAAGTAAGTGCTCTCTCTTTTCTTCTTTTCTTAATACATAATCTTCCGGGGTTTTTTGGTATTGCTTTTAAGCTTATTTTTGCTGTAACTGTTATTATATTCTTTTGCTAGCTTTGTGCTTCACCTTCTCCGTTTCTTTCTTTCTACCATCTCACTCTCCGTTTATGTTCTTCTTCTTTGCGTACCTTCTCATATGTATTTTCTCATTCGTGCTCTCTCGTCTCCTCCTTGCTTTTTCCCTTCCTTTCCACTGTATACTGTTTCATGTATCCAGCTCGTTTCTGTTGAGGTGCAATGCGCTGTTCTCCTTTTCTTTTTCTTTTTTTTCTTCGCTCGCATTTTCGTTTAACGTGAATCCGCATTTGCCAGCTTGTGTCATTTTGGCCCCCTTTTTCCCCCTTTTCCTCCTTTATTTTAACTTTCAGCAACACATAACACGACTTCATGTAGAGCTCAGCTCATTATTGTTTGCAAAACAGCAACAACAGCATCCCCCACCACCCCTCAAATAAAGACGTTCTGCGTTTTTGGAATCGCCCGAGTTCGTTGGCTTCTCTTGCTTGTCGTTACACCACCTCACCATTCGTTTACAGACGTTTTCTTGTCTGTTTTTTATTATTATTTTTCCGTTTTTCGTGTGTTTGTTAGCGCTCTTTTTTCTTCGCTCTCTTTCCTCCTCTTGCCCTCCCCCCCCCCTTTTGCGATTGCTACTGTTGACGTCGTTTCTGCATTGGTGTTCGACTTTTCGCCGTGCGCTTCAAGGTATCCTGGAGCACCATTGCACTTATTGTTTTGCTTTCTTCACCTCCCCCTCCTCCTCCTCTCAGCGTCGGGCACGTTAATGACTGGGAGCAAAAGTTCGTTTTAGCGACCTCGAAAGAGAGGGAGCGAGGGAGGGGAAGTGGAAGGAAGAGAAAGCTTTTGTCGCATGTGCATACGTGATATATACATATTGGTTTACTATCTCTCTCTCTCTATATATGTGGGCACGTCTGTTCAATAAATCCTCTTTAAACCTAAGACTGGCCGATCTCTCTCCCCCCGTCCTTCCCTCCCTCCGTTCTTTTTCACGTTCGTTCACCGCACAAAGGATGGTGCGTTAATTTGCTGTTGTTCCTTTTCTTCTTTCTTTCTTTCTTTTTCTTCTGCGTCTGTCCGCTCAGCTGTGTGGGGCGGCTTTACTATAAGCCTTTTCATGATGTCCTACGAAAATACCCACTGTTTGCTTTCTTATATATGTTTTAAGACACTGTAAAAGGGTGGTGATGAGCAGAGATAAAATTCTAAAAGAGACATTTGTCTTCGAACATAATTTGTTTTCCCCCTGCCACACATCTCCTTTTCCTTCTTTTTTCCGTTTGAGCTTCTCTCCTCTCAATAATACCCGTCTGCCCCCCTTTTTTTTAAATTACGTATATTTTTATATCTATTAGTTTCGTTGTCGGTGTGTGTGTGTGTGTCTCGCCGAGGTCTGCTTCATTCATGCTTGCATAGAGCGTGCCGATGCACATTTAGCAAGTGATGTGCAAAATCCGAAAGCGAAAATATAAACTGTCGTTGTGCGATGTTCTTCTTTAAAAAAAAAACGCACTAGCTTATTGACGCTCCCTCTTCATGTTTTTTTCCCGTTTAGCAGCCACCACTGCACACTCGCACAACAACAACAACAAATGTTTTTTTCGTGCAGGTTTTTAAATTTCTCATAAGTGTGTGATCGGGAAGACGTGGAGAGGATGAGCGTCTCTGTCACGCCTCCGCTGAACCCCCTCCTTTCGCTCCCTCTCACCGAACTCGTGCATTGTGTATCTTTTGCATTATCTCGTGTTGTACGACCATGTAGGTGTTTCAGGTAAACAAGGAGATTGTTTGTCATGTATGCTCAGCAACGATAACGGCAGGAGAAAAAAGGTGTCTTCTTAACTTTTCTCCATTCCCCCCTTAAAAACAACAACAACAAATAAAATGGTTGTGTTTGTGCGGGCAAGACGAAAACACCAGTGAAAGACATCGGTTCAACTTTTTTTCTTTGTTTTTTATATGTTTTCTCCTCCCTTTCCTCCCGAGGTTGATTTAAGTGCTGGGAAGTTAATGATATTATATATGTGTGTGTGTGTGTGGGTGGGGGGGGGGGATACGTTCCTCCTGCAAGTGACCGCCATCTTGCCGAAAAGGATAAGGCAACAAAAAGTTATACACTCGTCCTTTTTCACCCTTCTTAAAAGTATATCCAATAACAAACGTGCTCTCTCTCAACCTGTTGGTTTTTGTTTCCGCTACGTTGATACGTACTTGTGTGTTTTAATTTTTTCTTTTGTGTGTGTTCTGCCGTTTTTGCGATGCGCAAACGCCAATGTGAGGTGGGCTAAGGGAGCCACAGGATGCAGCCGTGCACTCAATCGCTTAGCTCTCCCCCTTCCCCCCCCCCTCCGACGGCTTGTCGTGTCTTTGCTGCTTCTCTCAACGATGCCTTCCCCCCCCCCTCTTTCTCATGAACGCATAGGTGTTTTTGTTTTGGTTCTTCCAGATTTATTTCTTTCGAATACAACGGCCGGGTATACATCTGTTATGACGTATGTATATATATGGGCTTCTTTGGTGTTCGCACATTACTCCCTTTTTTTGTTGTTTTGGCTCCTTTTTGGTTTCGCGTCTGCGAAGTTGTTGTGGGTTCGCTGCAAACGCACCTTTTCTTTCCTTCTTTCCCGTGTTTCTCTGCTCCACCCACCCACCCACGTTCTCTGTTTCAGCACGTTCCACCGCCTCCACAAAAACCGATCACGTGTGTATTCGACTTAAACGTGCGTGTGCTTCTAGAACAGAAGCCAGCCGTGATGCACCAAAATAAAAAGAAAAGGGAAAAGGGAATAGAGACCTTTGCGTCCTCATCATCTTCATCTCTGTTTTTGGTGTTGCTTCTTTGCGCTGCCCATCCGTTTGTATCACACAAATACACACACACAGCGGATCACATGAAGCTCGTCGCACTGCAACGGAGAACGGTGTGTGGAGAGCGACCTTATATTCCTTTTATGAATCGCATTGGTAAAGAGACAAACAACCGATACTTTCGTAACTGCAGAAAGAAAAAAACATGTCTTACAAAACGTCGAGCCGACGCGGTGAAGCTGCAAGGTGGTCTGCGGTGGGGGGGGGGGGGGTCGACGCTTCAGTTGAAGAACCCCCCCCCTAAGAAAAAAATTGCACGTCTCAGCACTCTTTTGTTTTTACCTCATATATATTAGCTCATCCCTTTTCCAAATGCGATGAATTTTCTTTTTTTTTCTTATGTTGTGTGTTGCTTTTCGGGTCTCTCTGTAGCGTTCTTTCGTTTCTTTCCAGCGGACACCTCTTACCTTCATTCGGTTTCTTTACCACTACTCCTAAGCACCTCTGAGCAGCTACGGAATATAAGAAGAAAATAACAATAAAAGTCGGCAGATTTCTCTTTGTGAACCGGAACTTGACCTACTTTTTTGCGGATCTGATGCGATCGTCATCTTTCCCCCTTTTTTGGTGGTTGTTTTTTCTTGATCTTTCTCTCTCTCTCTCTCTTCTCCTCACCGGATCCGCATGTAACTGTTCATTTGACTCTTTTTTTTTATTTGCGTTGTCTTTTTTCTGTTTTCCACGGGCGTGAATGTTCTTTTACCTTTTCTGTTCACTTCGTGTGCTTTATTTCGCTTCTTCGTGTATGTGTCTCCGACTTCGTGTTAAACAGGAAAAAACAACAACCATACCCCCCCCCCTCCAAAAGAAAAGAAAAGAAAACAGTGCAAAGTAAAACAAACAAACAACAAAGGCAGTGCATTCAAACTGTCAGTATAGTGGAGTTCTTCTCAACGCGAGCAACGTAAACGAAAAGAAAATATATGTGAAGAGGAGGCGAAGGCAACAGCCACAGCCTTTTGGCTCTCTGAGACACCTTACGCTTAACCAGCTTTGGAAAAAAAAAATTGTTACCTTTGTGATATTCACTGTCCGGTCGATTAAAAACGCTGGGAGCACCAAAGACAGCCACCTCGGTTATTCCCCCTCTCTTTTGCTTTCATATTGGTCCTAGTGGACTGGAATGTTTGAGGAAAGCCGAACAAAAGAAAATGCCATGCGTCGAATGCTAAAAAAGAAAGAGTGGTTTCCCCAACGTGATCTTCTTTTGCGTTTCGATGTACTTATTTCCCCCTTGTGTCCCTCTCTTCCCCCTCTTCCTTCTCATCCGCCACACGCCTTCACTCCCACACCAACACCACTCCTGACGACGCAACGACGCAGTTCACTCGGTAGAGCTGCATTTGACTCCCCGTGGGTTTCTTGACATATTTTTTCCCTGATTACTCCCCTATGCGGATTTTCTTAAATTGATTTATTGCCCTTTTTTTTTCTCTCTCTCTCACACTTCTGCTTTCGCTTCTCGAGTGCGTGTCATTTCCCCCCGCAGGATACGGAGAAGGAAGAGGAATTCACACCACGGTGCTCTCTCTTCTTCCTTTTTTTATAGCTTCTTTTCTCTCTTCTTCTTTTTTTCCCCTTTTTGTGTGGAACGCTTATTTCTGAGCACGCGAACTCCGTAGACACAATCAACTGTACAAAATTTTCTATTTATGGCTCGCTGTCGTGTTTTTTTTTTTACTTCAATCTTCAACAATAAAAATAACACCTAAAAAAGCGGCACATTCACGTGACAAGACAAGCGTTCTCGATCTGGACGTGTTCGCCTGTGCGTATGTGAAGTTGAAGATAACATATATCTCCTGTTTTACTGCACCTTTTTTTTTGTTGTTGTTCTTTTGACTAGTGCGTTCTCCAATTGTGTTTTCTCTTTTTTCGCCTCCCCCTCCTCCGTTTCGCTTCCCTTTCACTTAAGCGGCTCTACTAGTCGTATTACTTTCTTCTTTTTTTGCTTCTCAGACAATAGGAGAACCTACGCAAGCTGTGAAGCATCTCGCCTCGGAGAAGCGAATTGACGCCCTCAAAAAAACAAACAACAACAGTGACGAATTAAGGAAGAAAAAGAAAGAAGGAAGGAACACGAAAGAAAGTCTGTCGGCTGCATTACATATTTGCAACTTCGAGAAGTACTCTGGCTTTCTTTTTCTGTCTGACTTTTTTTTCCCTCTGCTTTTTGTGTTTGTCCGTTTCGTGACTTTTCTTTCTGAGTGTAATGCTCGTGTCATACTTTCGTCAAACTTCCTTTCTTTTTTCTCCTTGGATTATCTCGAAAGAAAAACGAAGTATTCTTTTTTCCTGGTAGAAACTTCATTGTTTCACTCCTATTATTTTTCTCTATTTGTCTCAATCTCCGATTCGGCGCCATTTTTCTTCTTACATCGTTGCTTTTTATTCTTTCCGTTCGTCTTTGGTGTGTATGTGTGTGTGTGTGTGTGATTTTTTTTATTCCTTTGTCCTCCCTTTTTTTTTCTTCATACGCGTTTCTACTTCCCTGTTTTTTAGCTATCTTTTTTTATCATCTGTTGAATGAATAATTCGTTATTATTATTATTTTCTTGAATTCTCATCGTTCTCCGTATTGATTTTTTTTTTTTTTAGCCCCTCCTTAAAAAGAAAAAAAAACTATCAACAGCAAAGAAACAAAGAGCGGTCTTTTCTGCTGCCATTTGTGACCGCGTTGGAGAACGAGTCACCCCTTCTTCTTCTTCTTTTCTTAAAAATTATTGTATGTCGGGTATTCGAGTTTTTTAATTCTTTTAGGATTTCCTTTCCCTTTTCTCTGTTTGCGCTTGACACTCCCAAAGAAAGAAAAAAAGAACGAGACGGAACCTCCCATACAACGCGGGTTTTTGTTTTGTCTGCGCTATTTACCTTTTCTCTCCCCCATCCTGCGAGTGGCTCTCTCTGTCCGATACCAAAAAGTTTGTTTTTGTTTTGCTATTGCCTCCGATTTTTCGTTTACGTGTTTTTATTTCACCGTAGCGACCATTATTACCTTTATTATTCAGTATTCCTTTTGTTAGTACCTTTTTTGTTATATATTCGACTAGACGCTATTTGATCTTGGCGTTTTTTTTTCTTCTTCTCCCTGCCTTATTTGCTCTTTGTTGTCGTCTTAATACTCTTTTCCTGAGAACGGGCCGAAGTGACAGTAGAATTAAAAAAAGAAGCAATAACACAGAAATGGCGGACTCGTTCACCCGTCAGTCAAAGGGTCACGGGTACGCCCTGCCCGACGCCGCGCCCGGGTTAACCATCTCCAGCGGCTTCCAGCCCTACGCTGGCTGCTACGTGGGCTCGACGACCATGTCGGACGCGAGGATCATGTCGATGGCCCCGCCGCCTCCGTCGCCCACCGGCCTCGCCTTCGCGCTGACCGCAAACAACAACTCCTTCTCCTTCTCCTTCTGCGGCTCCGATGTGCTCGGCGCCGACGATGTCATGGGAAGCGACCCCTCTCCGACGCAGCAGCAGCAGCAGCAGCCGTATGCGATGCCGCTCAGCCGCAACAGCAGCGGCCGCAGCAGCGCCCAGCCGACCCCGCCGTCGCACAGAGTATCCGGTGCGGCGCCGAAGCCGGTGTCCCTCTCTGCCGCCAATTTGGAGCACTTCTACGGCATCCCCACACCGAGCGCGCCGCACCGGGCTCTCTACGCCACGTCCAACACGAGCAACAGCAGCCGCACCACTTCCTTAGCGACACACCCGTCTACCGGCAGTGGCGCCAGCGCCAGCGGTGGTGGTGGTGGTGGTGGTGGTGACTCCTCCTCGGCCCTGCCGGACGTGCAGAAGGACTTGTTGGCCTTCAGGGCGGCAGAGCAGGAGCAGCAGAAGTTTGTGCTGCAGCAGCGGAACGTGTACATGTCCGGCCTGCCGGTCGACTTCCGCCCCTCCGCCTTCCGAGCCATGTGTGAGGTGTTTGGCCACATCGAATCTTCGAAGCTGTGCATGGAGGCCGACGACGTGAACCGCTGCCGCGGCTTCGGCTTTGTGCTCTTCTGTGATGTGGAGAGCGCCAACTCCTGCATCGCCTCCCTTAACGGGAAGGTGATGCAGGGAAAGACACTGCAGGTGCGGCGGGCAGACTTGTCGGCCGCCCCGCAGCCGCTCAACCAGGCCACACAGCGGAACCGCTCCGGCTCCTGCCTGGTCACCCCGCCCGCTCTTCCGCAAATTGCCCATCAGCACCACCGCCACAGCGGCAGCAACAACAATAGCATCGGCGCGAGCAACGCGATGCTTGGTCCGGCGGTGCACAGCGGCACGCCTGGCCCGGCGACCACGGGTGGGAATTTCGTGTTCAACCCGTCCTCCCCCGCAGCGAACGCAAACAACGGCGTGTCCCCCTCCTCCACCTTGTCGGCGCTGCCCTTCAAGTTCGCGACGCCGACAGGGTTGGCCTCTGCGCCGAACAGCAGCAGCGGCTTAATCCAGCAGAAGGGCTCCGCCATGGGCTCATCTTTTATGTACAACGGCCCCTCTCCCTCGAGCTCGATGGGCAACTCCTCCACCCCCACGGTGTTGTACCCGGCGAACACGGCGGTGGTGTCCGCCATGCGAAATGGGCTGCCGATTATGCAGATGTACGCCCCGTATCCCCCGCCGGGCTCAGCCAGCATGCTGCCACTGGCCCAGCAGCAACAGCAACAGCCGCAGCTCGTGTCCCATCCTTCGATGAGCCGAAATGAACTCGTCAACTCGCACGCGGCGACCCCGTCCAGCACAGGCAGCTCCAACATGAACTTGGGCTTTGTGACGGCGCCGCCGTTGATGCCACGACAGCTGCCACCAACACCGCCGCATCCTCAGCATCAGCAACAGCCGCCACTCATGCAATTTCAGCCGCAGCCGCCGATGCAGCCGCCGATGCAGGCGCAACGTCCGGGTGCAAACGTCGCCTACTACAGCACCGTGGATGATCAAGGTGCTGCGATGGCACCTGCGAAGAGCAGCTACCCCCACAGCAGTAACAGCGGCTCTGCGATGCAGCCGTCAAGCGCGTACGCGTCGAACGTGTTGATGCAGGACTACCTGACGGCTGCTACTGCGCTGGAGCCCAATGTGTCCACCCCCAACATTTACTACCTCTACCCTCAATAGGCGAATCCGCCCACACAAAGAAAACCAGCAGCAACGAGAAGGTTTGCACTCCGCTGCCGTTGTCACGCGCGAGTGGTGGGGTCACTACTCGCAATCAAAGAATAAACCTTGTACTATTGCACAAGCTTTACATAAATAAGTGTATACATAGATATATATATACATATATATGTGGGGGGTGTACGAGAGGGCACACATGGAACGCAGGACAAGCAACAGTGAAAAGGCAAGCAAACACAAAAAATGAACAAGCTACCTGTCTGTTGCGACGATCAGTCGAGGTGAGGCCATATTGTATGTGCTACCGTGGCATCCGTTGGAAGGTAAAGCGACTGGCAATAACAAACGAGACCAAAATGCATTACTCTTCACGTTGTTGTGGTTTTTTTGATGCCCGTGTTGTTGTCGTCGTTTCCCATATTGTTTCGGGTTTCTTGCGTATGCAAAGGTGGTGTTGCAGTCAGGGAGGGAGAGAGAGAATTCACAATGCCGTCTTACTCCTTTTGTATATTTTGCCCCCCTTTTTGTCAGTAAGGAACGTTCTTTAAGCCTTTTCGTCCTCACTGGTTTCACGACTTCCTTCTTGCGCTTTCACATCATTCTTTGTGGGTTCCCCCCTCCTCTTTTTTTTTCTGGTTCCTCACGCGACTCTCCTTACTGCGGTGTCTTTCTTGATATGTAGACCTGTCTTCGTTTCGCTTTCATGACCTAACTATCGGGGAGAAAAAATGGATTTTTGATTATCTTCTTCAATGATCGTTATAGTGCTTTTCTTTGCCACTTTTTTTTTGCTGTTGTTAGTTACAGCCCACTGCACAATCCCCCCCCCCTCCCCCAGACTGTGTGGCGTCTGGTTTGAATGAAGACCACCATAACGGGAAACTATCATACACCGGCAGTTTCATGAAACAATACCTTTTTTTTTTTTGACAGAACGCAGATGAATGCGCACGAAGCCGGGGCTTCACTGCAGTTCAGTAGAAACTGGCTGAAAGGTGGCCTTTAATCGCTCGTCAGCAACGGCACCGGACGAATGCACGGCTGCGTGACAGTCTGACCCGTATGTTCGGGTAAGTGCACTCTCCATTGGTATTGTTTCTTGAGGGTGGTAAAGTGCTCTTTCTTTTTTTATTTCTCCTTTTCTTTTTTTTTCTTACTCTCTCTCTCCCACCAAATATACGTATATATATATTGGCAGACGTGGTGTTCATTGTTTTTCAGTCTTCCTGTTAGCTTCTGTTCTCCTTACCCCCCTTCTTTTCTTGTTTTCACTCCCTTGAATTCTTTTCTCTTCTGCGGTGAACGTCTTCTTGTTTCTTTTTTTTCCTTTTCTCGTACTGTTGTCAAGACTTTTTTCTTTTCCCTGCGTCCGTACGCTGCATGCATGAATAGGGTTTTTTTTTCTTTCCGGCTTTCAAGTGTCGAAAGCGCTTTTGTTTTTCGCGTGTGCTTTGTCGGTGGTGGCTGTTCCTCCTGCAAATGTATACACATCTCTTTTTTTTTCTTAATGCTATTTCCCCTACTTCGTCTGTTGGCGCTACTCGCGTTCTCCCTCGCAATTCCGGTCTTCCTTGCTGTCTTTTCCGCCCCTTTTCACGCTGGATGGCGAGCGGCGTCTACGACCGTTCATGGTCCTTTTTTATTTTTTATTTTTATTTTCCGCGACGTTGGACGTAGTCGTTCCTTCCAGACGCCTGTAATCGTCAGCTGACGAGGTTTCTCTTCTCCACTTCTCTGGCTCCCTTACCCTGGGGCACAGTGGGACTTGCTCCCTTCATTCTTTTTTTCTCTTTCTCTCTTGTCTTGCTTGCAGAGGAGAGAAGCACCTCTGCGAGGGTCGAACAATACGTGGACCTCGAGGGCTTCACGACTTGCTCGCCGCTTTTTCCAGCAACTTGAGGAAGCAAATGTGTTACTACTTTTCCCTTTATTCTTTTTGAATGGCTTTGACTGGTCCGTATTCTTTTAGGTTATTTGAAGCATCGGCCCATCAACATGTGTGATCTGAACGCGCCATTGTAGCGTGTGGGCGTGTGGGTGTGTGGGTGTGTGAACTTGTCCGTTTTGGTGTGACGTGGACGACAGGGAGAGGGACAATGATCTGGAAGGGGATAAACATCGACAGCTGACGTTGAAATTCACGACTGATGCTTTTTTCTCTCTTCTCCTGCTGTTTGGTTTTTTAAAATCTGAGTCGCGGGGTTTTAAAGTTCTTTTTTATTTGTTTCTGTTGTTGTTTTCGACTGAAAATGTACACGGTGTTCTGCGAATGAGAAGCGCATACAAAGGCATAAGTCGGTCCCTCCTCATTGTCCCTCTCCTCGACCGAGTCAATGCAAGTAACGTACTCCGTACGATTCCGGGGATGCGTACGGCAGGACGAGATTGGTTACTTTTTTTTCTTTTTCTTTTCAAGTATTATCGTTTTCTTTTTTTTTCAGATTCTCGCTCCTAACCTCCTCCTCCTCCTCTTGTTGTTGTTTAGCAAGTGCGTGTGCGTGTGCGTGAAGGACAGAAACGCCCTTTCGCGAGCGCAGTACGCAGGCGTTCTTCGAGCGGATGCCTTATTTCCCGGCACAGCCGCACGCACCTTCTTATGTAAAAAGGGGGAAAAGATGTCCCGTTCCTCCCTCTCCTCGTCAGTATATGTGTTATTGAAGTCTTCTGTTAACAAACAGCAGCGACGGAAACAGCAGCAATATATATATTACCTTAATTCATTATCGTTTTCAAGTCTACCAAGTGTCGTTGTGTGCGTGTGCTGCTCGTTCTGCTGTGGTACAATCTCTTTCCTTTTTTCTTCTTATTTTGGTTGTTTTGCTGTGCCACGGCCTGTGGCAGGAGTGACGTTGTCGCTGCCACGGAGCGCAGTACCGACTGTATTAATGGTAGCAGTCAAAGAGGAGTCTTGTGCCGCGATGCACTGAGAGAAGGCATGGAACAGGAGGTGTACCAGCAGTACTGTCCGCCGCTTGGCCAACAAATATATATATAATGGACTTCTGGGCGATGAAGGGTAGAGCTCGCTCTTCCTTTGCGTTTCCCTTTGTGTTCCTTTCCCCTTCGTCTTTACACCTCGTGTTGAATAATACAAATGATCCTCTCTTCTCTTTTTGTTCTCCAGAAGGTGCAACTGTCGTTGCTGAATACTAAAAAAGAAAACCAAAAATGTACTTACTTCTCTACGCACAGTGAGCACGGGCGGTATGTGACCAAAAAAAAAATAAGCTCGATTATTTCTGCTGTTGTCCTTGAAAGCATTCGCAGTGCTTTGGCATGGATTTGTTTTTTCCGTTGTTAAGCCTCCCGTGTGTGTGTGTGTGTTCTTCCTACGTGTGATACTGAGTTGGAAAACGAAGTCAAATGATGTAGGTAGAAAAGGATGGCAAGTCAGCTCTGCATTTGGTAAAGCGAAGGTGTTTTGGGCATTGGAATCGGCACTGACGCTTTGGTCATGTATTACTCCGTTTGTTAGATGGAATGTGGCAAAACACCATATCTGTGTTCTTTACTCGCTCCCTCGTCTCCTCTTCTGATTCCTTTCTTACGGCTAGCTCAGCCAGTAGAGGTAGCCGGACGGCACAACGCGACAGAGATTTTTTCTTCCTTTCGGCTCTGCTTTCCGCTCCATTCCTATCACCATGGAGGGCTTCGATTACCAGAACGCAACGCCCGAGATCAAACGGGCGTGACACGCCTGCAACATGGCGCTCAAGCTGGTTGAGTCGCTGCCCATTGGACCGGAGCGTGATAAGCGTCGACACGCCGCGATTGACAACTTCCTGGCGGCTCAGCTGAACCCACCCAGATCGGCAGGAGACCCTTTCGCGACCTTCGTCGAGTCGCGTGACCGCTGCACCCTGTATCCAGGATCGATCCGGTTGGACTTGAACCAGAAGAAGGAGAAACTCTTCGACGAGGCGTATGCCGATCCTAAGTTCGAAGCGAACCTCTTCGAGGAGTTTTACAACAAAGCCCAGTCGAACCAACTGGACCCATGCTTCGTTGTATTCATGGGGATGACGCTGGCAGTTGGTGGTGCGTTCGCAGCTGACGATATGAAGAAACGAGTCAACCGCTTGGCCCACATCTGGCTGCGGGAGCCTTCGGCGACGCAGGGGGAGCGCTACAATTTTTTCAAGGCCTCTGAGCTGCTGGAGGAAACCTTGCTTTCTGCCTCTCTCGGCATCCCGCAGTTAACGCTGCCGCTTTTCCCCTTTCACCCGCTTATACAAGCGAAGAACAGCGAGCTGCTGAACAGCGCGCAGGCAGTGGAGGGTGGCGGCCTGGACGGCGGCCAAAGCCAGAAGGAGCTTCGATCCTTCTACAAGTTCCCCACCCGGACGATTTGGGGAAGCGGATACGCGGCCCCCGTCTATGACTCGGAGGGCAAGCAGGTTGGCGTGGCCGACCTGTCGGAGGTGGAGGCACATTTCTGTAACCTCCAGCAGCAGGTCCAACGCCTCACGGAGGGCAACGCCCGAGAACTTCGCCGCACGCTCGACCGCGTCATCGCTCAGTACGAGCGCAAGAACCCCCGCACCACCAAATCGCCCGCGCCTTTTCAGCCCGACAGACGGCGAGCCGGCGCCCGTGTACACCGTGGTGGGGCGGCAAGCGAGCCGGAGGAAGCCCGCGACGATTTCCTCGAGGACCTCTTCCCGACAACGACTCAGCAGCCAAAAAAAACGGAGGTGCTGGAGCCCGCAACCACCCAGGGTCTTAGTGCTGGGCGGGGCACCAAAACGCCCATCGTTTCCGCTTTGGGGCGGAGATTTACGCGCGGGGAAGACCTCTAACATCGAGTTGGACGCCCTGTACGCGAGGTACCTACCCCAGCGATCCGTTGTTCGGTGCGATGTTATGCTGTACCTGACCAGTGCACAGGCGAACACTCTCGCGCGACACGCGTTGTCCACCACCTTGTACTTCCCCATTTTCCTGCAGTCCCACTGGATTGCGGGGATCTTGGAGTACGACAAGGCAGACAAGAGGGTGGGGCTTACGATCTACGATTCGGCTCCCAACGACAACGTCCATAGCGAGATGCGCCGCAAGCTCCACGCGGTCTGGCCATCTCTCTCTATTTCCCGCGGGGCGTGCGCTCGCCAGCTGCAGTACAGTGAGGATTGCGGCGTCCACATGACAGCAAATTTCTTTGCGCACCACCTTGGCGTCAGGATTGCGGATGGATCAACGGTAGCCGCTCGCTTACGTCCTTACCTGTACGCGGTGTCCGTGTCACCCGTAGCCAAAGCGACCTTCCTGGCAGAGACGGGCCGAATTCTGTCGCAGCCACGCGGCAGTGCTCTCATTCGCGGCGGCGTTGGTCCAACGCCCACACGCAGAACCCTTCACACACCCGCAGCCGACACGCGCCCCTACGGACGACACCGTGCCCTAGGGGTTGCGCGACAGATTGGCGTACCTTCCGGAAAAGACGTCGCAGTACCCACCGCAGACCCGACCACCCCAACACCCTCTCGCCCATCTGGGCGGGTGGACGAAAGCGTCAGCTCGACCGCGTCGAAACCTGCGGACAGCTCTTCTCCTGCCGCGGCAGCGGACGCGTCACAACAAGTAGCCCTGCGCACCGAAGCATCGGCTACGCGCCCTATGGGAACAGCCCTGGAAACACCCCGGCCTGTCTCCAAGGCGTACGTCGACACGAGACTCGCCGCGGCCCTTCGCGCAATGATCGAAGAGGAAGAGAACGAGCAAAAGAAACGACAGCGCACGCCGCCACGCAGAGTTCACTTTACGACACCACTGACAACTCACAGGAAAGAAGCACCGTACTGTGGAGGAGACACCCGGCTCGGTAAACAGTCGCCACTTCGAAGCACCATTGAAGCAGGGAACGGTCCGGAAGCGAACGGAAACGCGGGAATGGCCCCCTTTCTTACACAAGCGGGGGAGAGCGAAGACGCCGCATTTCGCGCGACAGTTGACTACCTTTGGGCAGCGACAGCGTTGGCGAACGTCGGGGACGGCGGCACGCGTGCCTTGACAGCCAGGGCTCTCGTTACCCAGGCCGGCCGGCTTGTTTTCACCAGAGGAGTCCCATACTCAATGAGGGAGGCCCTGCGAGCTCTCGGAAAGGAGCCACTGGAGCTCCCTTTACGCAACCGGCCCCAGGCACCGCCGAGCACTGCAGCCGAGTCTTACCTGATCCGCAGCGGGGAAACGGGAAGCTTCCTGCCCTCTCACCACGGCGATCGGGTTTTCCAACTTGGAGCTTATTTCGGCGCGCCGAAGAACCAGGATCTTGCCGCACAAGGAGGGCTGACCTTTGGCCGCTTCAGGCTAACAACATCTTTGCAACGCGCCTCAGTGGGAGTTTACGTCTCGACAAGCCAGCAAGCAAATGCGGAGAGGTTTCGCAGACAACGCCTACCGGCGGCTACCAGGTATCGACCTGTAGCATCGCCTGGGAATTTCAACACGGAGCCCCACCGACGTTACAGACTGACGGGCCTCACGACAAGCTTATTCCCTCCGGCATACGCGATGCCCAACGCTGCGACACGCGTGGCTCCCCGCGAGCGACGGGCAGTCCATGAGGTGGAAGCGGACGAGGCAACTCGAGCATTGACAACAGCGACAGGGTTTCATTTAAACGACAGGGGCGGGCTGCTACCTGGGGGTCCGGCCTGCCCGAGAACGTGGTATATCCACCCAGGGAAGCCCCCGCACATCAGCCAAATGGCCTGGTCCGCCGTATCAGAAGGTACGCGGGCAGTACACCGGCGGTGGCTGTACGAGCTGCGCGCACTACCGGCCGACCTACTGAGCAGGCGCAATTTGGCTGCGGCAGTGGTAGAGTTTGTACGCCGCATCGCGGTGACAAGACAATGGAAATGGTCGACCACCGCGAAGGCCCTGGCGTCCGTCAGTGGTGCGCTGCAACAACTGCCCCTCTACACCAATCAACGCGAACCGATACATCTCAACCGCTACCCGGAATGGCAGAAGACAGTGGCCGCCGCGCAGCGTTTCGACCGGGAGAGTGTCGCGGCTCCGCCGTCCCCTATCACTCAGGAACAAAAGGACGCGGCGCAACGGAACTCACTACGGCAGCGCGATCAGGAAGCTTCTCTGTTCCTCGAAATGATGTGGGCATTTGCGGCTCGCGCGGGCGATTTACGGACTCTGCAGTGCAGGGATGTACGCTTCACGGGGGAGGAACCGCCACCATTTGTGGACGGAGGTGTGACAATATGGCCAGATCGGTATGGCGTAGTCCTGACAATGAGACGCGGCAAAGGGGCACGGTTCCGAGGGCCGTATTCTGTTCCGTCAACCCTGCCGCGCGAATCGGCGCTGATTCTCGCGCACCTCCTCCGCAGCCGGCGACCTACGCAGCACCTGTTTGCTCGACCGACCGAAATCACCGACACCATCCGCACGGCCCTGCGCCGCGAGAACCCTTTGGCAGCACTACCGTCAGTACGCAAGGGCGCGCTACGCTGCATGGCGGCGAACGGAATGGCAGAGCACGAACTGATGATCATGTCAGGTCACCGACGCGCCGACACACTCCACAGGTACCTGGGCTATGGCCACCAACTCACGACGGAGGCCGCAACCGCGCAGGCCAACGCCAGCGCGGCCCTTTACGAACTGAACAGTTCGGCCTAACCGCACCTACAACGCAAGACTTAGCTGTCGACCCCACGGAGGTATATCGAGAGATTCAGCGCCTCAAGGGCGCCCACAACGCACCGCCGTTACCTCCACCAGGACAATGGCCGCTACACCTCAAGAAGACAACTCCGCTGAACTGGAACGCAGTTTGCGACATGACAACTACCAAGCCAGAAACACGGGCTTTCCTCGGACGAGTGGGGATGTTTTTCACGCCTGAGCACTTCACCGGCTTTAGGACATCGAGGACAATTAAGAAATGCCACTTGCCGATGGCAGATATCGACCGAGCAGTGGAGATGGGGAAGATGGAACTGTGCCCCGCAGCCGACAACATCGAGGGTAAGCACCTCCCAGAAGGAGTACACGGCGTTAACGTTTTCGCAGTACCGGAAATGAAGGGCAGGAGACGACTCATCACCGAACCGCACCTAAACGCGTGCCTCCAGACGAGCGACATGCCGAAAGTCCAGTACCCAACGCGCCTAGAGCGAAGGCAGAGTTTGCGGAACAAGCGGTACATGCTTCAAGTGGATTTCGAAGCGTACTATGACGCCACCCCGCTCCCTGGTGAGTTGCGAAACTTCTTTGTCTTTCGCGCCCGCAACGGCGCCTACTTCCGTCTCTGCACACTGCCTACAGAAGCACGGTGGAGTGTCGCAGTGGGTCAGGGTATTACGTCAACAATAGTCGACGTCGATACACCAGTAACGATCATGACTATGATTGACAATATCTTGATTGCAGCGGACGAAGGACAGGAAGAGGATTTTGTGTCGGCTGTCCGCCGGATTGTGGCGCGTATACGCGGCGCCAACCTTCTCACATCGCCTGATCGCGAATCCTTAGCAACCATGGACGACACGTCATTGTTGTCGTTGGCTAAGGAACCGAACACGGTCTTTCTCGGGGAAGAGTATAGGTGGAACGGTAGCGAGCGCTTAGTGCGCAACTCGGCGAAGAGTGTGGCGAAGTTGATCGTCGCGTTACGAAAGCCCGCCTTCACAATTCGGTCCTTTGCGTCGGTGGTGTCGCTCATGTTTTACATGTTGCACACCACACTGATCAACCCTGCACGTGCATTCAGCCTGGCACGGGCCTACCGAGGGGCGGCCCGCCTGGTTAGCCGAGGGTTCGATTGGGACGACCCACTCCCTTTCCTCCATCCACAAATCCACGCCGCCCTGCACGAGCTTGGAGCCCGCTTGGTGCACAACCCGTGGCAACCCATCGCCAGGGAACGCTCCGCCACGTACTCGGAAGACAACTACGACGTGGTGTGCTTCACGGACGCCTCCTTAGGCGGGTGGGGCGCGTACGCCCACAAACACCTGCGCAACACGTCAAGGGAGGCAGGCTCCGTCGGGCCACTCGATGGCGCTGAGAGCATCACCGCATATCAGCAGATGTGGGTGAATGAGCTCGAGCAGACCCGGTTGCCACGGGCACGTGCACCCCTTCGGGGCCGCGACTCCGCGGAAACTGACGACCGACCGTACTTCATGGCCAAGCACTCGGCGCACGCTGAACCGCGCGCAGCCGAGTTGATGCTGCGGCAACTCGTCGAGGAGGGTTTACCGGACGGTGCGAAGATAGCGCTGGTAACGGACCATTTTCCCATCGTACACGCCCAAAAGCAACTCAACGGTTTCGGAGGGATAGGCCGAGGGCTGTCTCTGAACAAACTGTACGAGTACGCCTATGACGTGTTCTACGAACGAGGGATCAGCGTTGTCTTTTTCTACATCGCCGGACCAATGAACCCCGCGGATACGTTGTCGAGGAACTTTGGGGATTTCGAGCCGAGGCAGCGTGGGAGCCTGGCTCGCACGGTCGTAAACGATGTGGCCTTGCCTTTGCTCTGCAACACGTTCTCTCCGCTCTGTGAAGGAAAGGCAGAAGTGCAGGACGGATGGGCACCGTAAGGGAGCGGACAGGTGGAGTACTATGGGGGAGTCGGTGTCATGCCACCGTAAATCTTGCAACGGATGAAGTGCGACCGTAGGGAGTGACGAAGCAGCATGCGCGTGTGCCGCCCGTTTGAGGGCGAACACAATCGAGGTTCCGCCCCACTGGCGCCACTTGAATGCAACACGCGTACTTCCTTGATGCTGGGCCGTGGCGTTCCTCAACTGTTTCATCTCCTCCTCATTCCCTTCGCTTCTTTATCCTTTTGCAGCGCATGTGTCGACAAGAAAGCCTCATAAGGCCAGCTGTTCCTACATAATGATCCTACAGTCGTTTGATGCGTTGTCGTGTTCTTTTCGTTACGAGGTTAGCCTAGTCTCCCGCTGATCAAGCACCTTTCATGCTGCTTCTTCGTGTGCTGTCCCGTCGTCCGTTGTGGATGATTGCCCTTGTCGTGCTTACTTCGCTGTCTCGTGCTTTTCTCGTGTGTCGTTGGTAGAGCGTTGTTCATGTACGTGGTTGGAACTCTTATAACTGGTGGATGTGTTTACGTTTGATATTTCTAGCCCTTGCATTTGTCGCCTTATTTAGTTGTTTTGAACTTTTCTTCCCCTCCTCTTCTTCTTCCTTGGTCGCTGGGTGGACGATTAAAAAACGATCTTTTCATTTTTATTTTGGCGTTTTTTGAAGGATGTCGAATAACGATATCATCGATTCAAGTGTTTTTTCTTCGGTTGCTGCACAACAGTGAAAGAAGGTAGCATTGCGGTAGGTAGCGTCCCATGGAACTGTGCGTGTGTGTGCGTGTGTGTGCACGTGTGTGTTTGTGGTTCTAGTTTTCTTCTCCTTTCTTCCCCACTACGCTTCTGCCGGATCTTCCCGTTCTTCCTTTCCACCGTGCATTCTTTTTCTTTTTCTCCCCCTTCCTTCTTCTTCATTTCATGTTTGAATTTTCTGTTGTTGAGGTGTTTTGCGTGTCTCCGTAATTCTTTTTGTGAAGAGCTATTAAGCCCGAACGAATGAAAAGCAAAGAAAGAACAAAACGGTGGTTTATGCCCGTTACACACGTGCGGGTGGAGAGCCGCCCGTGTTTCCCACTCAACGTACACGAACTCCTTCTCGTTGTTGACATTGGTGACCTTTACGTCCCCCTTCTCGGATGTTGAGGAAGGCAACGTGAAATACGGAGAAGCCGCAACGGAGATCGATGGAGCAATTGAACACGGTTGCGGGAAAGCGGGTGTATTTTGCCTTCGCACTTGTGTGTGTGTGGTGGGGTGGGGGGGGGAGAGAGAGAGAGAGAGACGGGTGTATTTTGCCTTCGCACTTGTGTGTGTGTGTGTGGGGGGGGGGGGAGAGAGAGAGAGAGAGAACGACATTGAAGTGGACGAGATCCCCAAGGCAAACAGGTACCGCGCATCAATGCCTGGCAACCCACCACCACCATTTAAAAAAAAAGAAAACAGCAGATTCCAACATCGTCATGTACATATATGTGTGTGTAACTTCTATTTGGCGCTTCTCTCCATTCTTTCTCTGTTCTGTGTCCTTTTCGCTCATTCTTTTTTTTTCCGAATTCCTTTCAGTGGATTTAGCTCAGTTTCGTCTTCTCTTTGCATTCACCCTATTTACTCGAGGTACACCCCTGTCCCACCTGCTGCCTGCACTCCTTCCGCACTTCTCTGCCTCTCTCGTGAAAGTGGAGCCGGCTTCTTTGTCTACTGCCACAGCTCGACCTCATTTTTCCACCTGTTCTTTTTTTTTTGTGTGTTCTTCAGTTCCGTCGTGCGGCCCAACCATGTCCGACAACATCGTGAATTTCATCTCGCCGGGGAGTCCATATGCGCTGAATAGCCCGCTCTCTGCCTCGCAGCAGGTTCGTGACTTCAAGCACGTGCTGGATCAGAACGTGGTGCAGCCGATCTCGTCGAACAGCGCGAGGTCTAGCATCGGGCCCCACCTCGGCTCCCGCATGCACGTCTACAACTACTCGATCAGCCAAAACGATCAGTTCTGGGCGGAGATCGCGCGGCGCGACTTTTACTGGAAGAAGTTCTGGGCCGACGACCAGCATGTGAAGACGTACAACTTTGACAAGTCGAAGGGCCCCATCTTTGCGAAGTGGTTCGAGGGCGGTGTGACGAACGTGTGCTACAATGCGCTGGACCGTCACTTACCGGAGCACAAGGACCGCGTCTGCTTCTACTTTGAGGGCAACGACCCGAACGTCACGGCAACCATCACGTACGGGCAGATGTACACGCAGGTCGTGGAGATGGCGAATGTGCTCAAGTCGCAGTACGGCGTCCGCAAAGGCGATTGCGTGGCGATTTACCTCCCGATGATCCCCGCGGCGGCGGTGGCCATGTTGGCGTGCGCCCGCATCGGCGCGATCGTCAGCGTCATCTTTGGCGGCTTCTCCGCGCAGTCGATCGTGACGCGTGTGACGGACTGCCGCCCGAAGCTGTTCATCACGGCGGATGCGTCCTTGCGTGGCGAGAAGCCGATCCTGCTCAAGTCGATTGCCGACCAGGCGCTGACGGAGTGCAAAGAGACCGCCAACTTCAACGTGCCCTGCCTCGTCGTGGAGAACTGCAAGCGCCAGCACTGCACCATGACGGAGGGCCGCGACACGTGGCTGACTGACGCCGTCGCCAAGCTCTCTGCCGCAGAGCACGAGGACTGCCCGGTGGAGTGGATGGAGGCGGAGGACACCCTCTTCCTGCTCTACACCTCCGGCAGCACCGGGAAGCCCAAGGCCATCGTGCACACCACCGCCGGCTACATGGTGTACGCCTCCACCACCTTCAAGTATAGCTTCGACTACCACGCGGATGACGTCTACTTCTGCACGGCGGATGTGGGCTGGATCACGGGCCACAGCTACGTCGTGTACGGCCCACTGATCCACTGCGCGACGTCGGTGCTGTTCGAAGGTTTGCCGAACTACCCAACCCACTCCCGCTGGTGGCAGCTGATAGAGAAGTACAAGGTGAGTATCTTCTACACAGCCCCGACGGCCATCCGCTCCCTCATGCAGGCAGGCGACGAATTCGTGACGAAGTACGACCGCAGCTCCCTGCGCATCCTCGGCTCTGTCGGCGAGCCAATCAACGTGGAGGCGTGGAAGTGGTTCCGCGACCTTGTGGGCGAGGGCCACTGCGATGTGTCAGACACGTGGTGGCAGACGGAGACGGGCGGCCACATGATTACACCGCTGCCTGGCTGCACGCCGATGAAGCCCGGCTGCGCGACGCTGCCGTTCTTTGGTATCCAACCGGTGCTGCTGGACCCGCTGAAGCTGACGGAGAACGAAGGCATGGCGGAGGGTCTCTTGGTGATCAAGAGCCCGTGGCCCGGCATGGCCCGCACTATCTACAACGACCACGCGCGGTTTGAGCAGACGTACTTCAGCGTGCCCGGCTACTACCTGACGGGCGACGGCGCCCGCCGCGACTCGGACGGCTACATTTGGATCACGGGGCGCGTGGATGACGTGCTGAACGTCAGCGGCCACCGCATCGGCACGAGCGAGGTCGAGGACGCCGTGAACTCGCACCCGGCGGTGGTGGAGAGCGCGGTGGTCGGAGTGCCGCACCCCATCAAAGGCGAGAGCATTTACGTCTTCCTCACCTTCCACGAGGGCACCGTCATCACACCGCAGCTGTTGGCCACTGTGAAGGCAACGGTGCGCAAGGTGATTGGGCCGCTCGCCACGCCAGACGTGCTGCATCCGGCGCAGGAAGGACTGCCCAAGACGCGCTCCGGGAAGATCGTACGGCGTATTCTCCGCAAGATCGCCGTGCACCGCGACGACGACCTCGGCGACACCTCCACGTTGGCCAACCCAGATGTCGTGCCGGCGCTGAAGCGTGCGCGGACGGAGTGGGTGGAAAAGGCAAAGTAAGACGTCGCTGCTGCTGCTGCTGCTGCTGTGAGGACTTCTTCTTCATCGGATCTCTCTGTTTTATATAAATCTATTTTTTCTTTTTGCGTTCCACGACGCCCGAATGCACCGTTTCAGTGACGTCGTCACCTCCCGCGCGTGACGAGGTAAGAGAGAGAGAGAGCGCGGTAGAGTGCGGAACAAACGAACACACAAAAAGGGTGGAAAGGAACGGGAAAGGGAAAAAGCCGAGGTGGAGCGCCGCCTCAAAAATGAAAAGAAAAAAAGGAAAAAGAAAGGAACACTGCAGTCACGTCAAGGCGGAAGAGAAGGCACATGCACACACCAGAAGTACTCGGGCGGCATCTCAGCTGCAACGCATCAGCTACATCTCTTGCCTTTTTCTTAAAAAACCCATCTCTCTATATATATATATATATGCGTGGCTGCGAGTGTTGTAAACAACGTAAAATATATATCGTGCTGTGAAGTATTTAACCTGGCGCAGCGACGTGCTTTTTTTCTTTCTTTCGTTATGTGGAAGCCACACCAGTCTTTTCCGCATCTTTTTGTTTCCTTCCGTGGTAAGTAAACGAATGGGATAAGTAAGAACTGTCTTAAAAAAAAACCCATCACTAGTGTGTGTGTATATGTGCGGCGAAGAACGCGCAGCTTGACAGACAGCGACGTAGATGAATACAATCGAAAAGAAAGAAGAACAATGGAGTAGAAGGTGTAAATGAATGTTGCAAGGAACTTGCGGCGCTGCGTAGTAACACGTGGAGCTGCCCTTCTTTTTTTGTTCTTTCGCGTCGAGGTTTATGAAGATGAGAGGCTCTTTTGTACTGTCGCAGAAATAGGAGAAAAAGGAGAAGAAACACATCTCTTCTTTTTCTGCGTACTTGAGGAAGCTGTTGGCGTTCGGAATGGGAATGGACTGGACTAGAGAGGGGCTGCCGGCGGACCTCAACAACAGGAAAAGCCGCCGAGTGAGGGGAAGAGAAAACGAGGACACCAAAAGATGACGAGAAGGCAGAGCACACTTCTGCGCTGCATTATCTCTTACAGGGGAAAACGGAAACTGCCATTTATTTATTTATTCTTACATACCAAATTGCTTGTCGCAATCTTTTACGGCCATTTTTGTTTTGCTAATACAAGATGTTTTTTTTTGGTTTTCTCGTCTCTCTTCCAAAGAGGAATCCTGTACATTAGGAACTTCACTCCATTACCGCTAATCTATTACATGTTCCCTTTTTCATTTAAGGCTTAGTTTTATTATTACTGTTCTCCAAGAAGAAAAAGATAAAAAACATACACACTGACACTTAGCTTTCTAGTTTTATTGTTCCCCTTATCGTTCCGTGTGTGTGTGTGTGTGTGTGTTGACTTGGAGGTGCTTTACGAGTTTTTATTATTTATTTATTTAACTACCGTTGTTACTATCGTGACAACGCACCCAGCGTAGGTTCATTTGTAGGGCTGTTTTCGGCGATGGCGTTTCCACGTGATTCCTCGTCTTAAAAGAAGATAAATATAGCCTGAAGGGAATTGTGAGTGCACATTTCCCTTTTAAAGAAAACAAACAAACAACAGCGAAACAGGCAAACAAACAAAAAATCACTGACCATCAATCTGCATTGCCGGTTCTCCCTTCTTTTTCCTTTTCTTTCCAACGGCAATAGTGTTGTAGCGCATGTTTTTACACCTTTTAAAAAAAAAAAAGAATTATCGTGACGCGTAAAGCGGCCATGCAGGCGAGGGCGCGTTCGTTCTCTCCTGCTGATATCGCTCAAACATCCTTCATACACAAGCGCACAGTAGCAGGAAACCAAATTTTCAATAATAATAATAATTGCGTGTCTCCGCACGCGTTAGTGAACTTCAGCTGTTAAAGATAACTATTTTTTAAAAACCTTTTTTCCATGAAAGTAAAACCGTTTTTCTTTTTCCTCCCACTTCTCTCTCACATCAGACAACGAAAAGCAGAGAAACAAACCAAAATAGTGAACTCGCGGATGTGGTCAGGCTATCATAAACTTCCTTACTGCTGCACTGCTCGACAGGCGTTTTCAATCCGACGGAGAGCAACGAGGCATCCTCTTTTATCTCCAGATGTTCATGTCTGCTGTTATCTGCCTTCTCCTTCTCTTTGCTGGAGGAATGAAAAGGAAATACGAGGCAGAGCAGCAAAGATTGAAGCGCGCTGCCGGCACAGGTTTCTTCTGCTCCGTTTGTCAAGTTTTTTTTTTAACAGTTTTGCTTTCCACCTTTTCCCCCGTATTCAGACCACGAGTCTTTGAAGGAGCACGTTAAGGGTCTCTCTTTTTTTGTTTTATTTTCCGTGTTTCTCATGCACTTCTGTGTTATTCCACCAATATATTGCGTTGTTTCACTTTTTTTTGTCCGACATTAAAAAATGACCTCTTCTTCTGTATTTCTTTTGTTCCGTCTTTGGTGTCCCCCGTTTTACAACTTCTGCCCTCTTTCCCTCCTTCCATTCCTCTCCCATTGCGCTCTCCTCTCGCTCCCTTGCTGTACAGCTGCTCCTCTGTAGTTTCTCTTGGGTTTTAGATCGCATTGTGGTTTGCTGGGCAGCCTGTGTTTGCGCTGCCTCGCATGAAAAGAACGAACAAAAGAAAAAAAGAAATCATCAACTCACTCATGCACCGCTACTCTTCGCCTGTTTTAATGCTGGACGCACTCAACACCTCTTCCTTCTCTTCTTCCTCGATTGTGATTCTCTTTTTCCGGGCGTTCCTGGCGTTTACTGGAAGGCATTTTTGTTTGTTTTGTTTCCTGCTGTGAGCCGCTCGCGCCGTGCTGCACACGCATCACTCAAAAAAAAAAAGCCCGACAGGTTCTGCTTTGGCTGTTATTCCGTTGTGTGCCACCCGCATTATCTCTTTTTCTTTCCTTGTTCCCTTGTTTTTTTGCGTCGACTTCTGCGGTCGGTGCTTTGTCCGCATGCTATCCTCTCCTTTCTCTGTTTCTCTCCTCCTCAACTCCTGGCGAAGGAGGTGGTGGTGGTTGTGGTGGTGGTGATGGTTGTGTGCGTGCGTCTGTGCGCCGTGGATTACTTTTCGTTTTTGTTTGTTTGGGGTTCCATTAGCTTGCTTCTGTTTTTCTCTCTCTCTTGTTCCTACACTATTATTATTATTATTATTATTATTAAAGGATATCGCTGAAACGTGTAAAAAAGAAAAGACAAGAACACTAACGCTTGTTCTGGTTTTCTTGTTATGCAGTGGGAGCGCCGCTGTGATAGACAAACACCAACAACAAAAAAGAACCGTTTCTGTCAAATTCATTCACCCCTCTTTTTCCTTCTCTTCTTCTTGTAACGCGTGTGGGTGGGTATATATGTGTGTGCGTGTGTGCGTGCGTGTTGTTTGACGATGATGGCGAACACGAACGTTTTATGAGCTCTTCTTCTCTATGTGTTTTATGAATTCCCCACTCCCCCTCCCCGGCAAAGCACCGCACGCATCGAACGAGGAAAAAAGAATGATGATGATAAAAGAACATGGGTGCTGTGAAGTTGATGCGTGACGTGGTGTGCGTGTGTGTGCGTGAGAACATGTGTTGTGGGTTTATGTATATAATTTCTGGAGGACCATCTGGCTTCCAAACGCCAACAACAAAAAGAAGGAAAGCAACCGCGAAGTAACACGTGTGTCTCCAGCGCAAAGGATACGCGTTCGACAATAGACGTAGAATCTCTCTCCTCTCACACACACACACATGAGCAAAGTTTTATTTATAACTTTTTCTTTGCTGTATGATCAGGTCTTTTCTTTCCTTTTTTTAATTTTCTCTTCGGGCGGTGAGGCACCAGAAATTCTTCTGTCGGTAACCCACGAGGGCGGAAAGATGATCTATCTAGGCTGGAGGAGCGCGTTAAACGTTTGGTTGGTGTTGTCTCTCAATATACAAAAAAAAACCAAGAAAAACTAAGAAGGAATGAAGAAGAGAGAATGGCTCGGAGAGGGCAGAAGGGTCTTCTTCGGTACCGTGCGGTAGTGAGAAGAACACAGAGAGCGAGAGGGAGGGACACGCTTCAGGGCGGTTCTCGCCTCTTTTGCTTTTGTCGGCACGAGCGTTACTCTTGCTGCACAGGGTGCGTATCCGTATACACGGAGCCTTTGTTTCATTGAACGGTGCTCAAACAGATAGAGTGGAGGCCGTGGAGGCTGTTTTTTTCTTTTCTTTTCTCTCTCTGTGTGTGTGTCTGTGTTGCGTAGGAATGCACGCAAAAACGATCATGTTGGTGTGCAGACACGGCCACATTATGTGAAGCTCTTCGACGATGGACACAGCGTACTCGCGTTTCTGCACCTCCATTTCTTTTTGGCTTGTGTTATCTTTGCCAACACCTTGGCTTTCTTTGCTATCATTATTCTTCTTTACTGAAGCTTCCTGTGACTGTGCACGCACATCAGAAGACGTCCTTTCCACACACACATTTACACACATTCACACGCGCGCTCGTGCTTGCTCGTTACCATGGGCATCGACACCTGGAAGGAGTTCCCTAAGATCCTGACGGAGTACCCGAAGCACGGAGTGCCGCTGCCGTGCTCCGATCAGAATCCGCGTCTGCAGTGCCCGGAGACGCGGTGGGCCCGCGACTTCTGCCTAGCACAGGGCGGCAGCTGCGAGTACAAGATAGAGGCCCACTTTGACTGTCTCGAGCAGCACTACCCGAAGGAAAGGGTTGACCTCCTGCGCAAAAACTTCAAGCCGAGCACGCTAGACTACCCAACCTCGGATACCTACATTCGCTACCGACACTACTACATTGGTGCGCCGTGGATGTCGAAGAACAACTGGGAAGGTACGCGTTAAAGACGGAAAGCGAGAGGGAGACCGGCGTCTGCACGGATCCACCCCGACGTGGTTTCTTTCTCTTTTTTTTTCGAGATACGACTCAGGTTTCATGCGGTCGGCCTTGTGTTGCGCTGGCGGTGTGTTGTGGTTTCGGCGGTGCGTTTACGGTGGTGCGTTCCCTCCTTTTGCCGTCGTTGTGTTTCGTATCGCTTTAATATCGCCGCAGAGAAAGTTTTTTGTGTGTTTTGGTTCCAACGTGTACTTTTTTTTCCAATTTGGCTTTTTGCTTCTCCCTTTGCTTTGTAGTGTAGTTAGCCAAAACTGAAGAAGGTAGGATAAAGTGAGGGGGCGGGGGGCTTGCAAGAGGGAAGATAGAATACTGATCGTAGTAGATAACCCACCCCACCTAGCAGGATTTGTGGAGCGAGTTGCATTCGGCAGAACTTCATAGATCTCCTGTGTTCCTTACGTTTTCTTCAGGGGAAAAACAACGCAAGTAGCAGTAGAAGTGTTGGCGAGAGCTTGTGAGAGGTGGCTTGTGCGGAGGGTGCTGGACGACTAGACCTGGCAACGAACTACGCCCTTCCCCTCCCTCTTTTTTTTTTATTATCAGCTTCGCGACGTGTGCGTGTGCGTCCGCAATCAACAGTCAAAAAAGAAATGACCGTGTTATGCAAGGGAATATAGGCGAAATATGTTTGTAGCTCGTTAGCCGACTTTGACGTTTACACTGTTGCGGGACAGCGGTGCGCCGTGCCGCGAGCGGACACGCAGGCGATTTGCTGGGATGTTTGCGGCTCCTGTGGGTTGGCCCGCCGTACCATTTCGAATGCTGACTTTGAGTGGCGGCTTGCGCTGTCTTCCGGCATGCGTGCAATGAATTTGACTCGACAACTTTTTCTCCTGCAACTTCTTTTAATGCGTGTGTGTGCGTGTGCTCCGTATCTCGTTCATCTCCGTGAACCACAACAACGTCGTTGTCTTCGTTCCCAAACAACGACAGTTGTGTTTATTCGTGTTATCATATCTCTTGTGCTCCGTCTTTTTTTGTTCTAAAATTACTATTATTGGTTTTACGTGTCCTCTATCTCCGTCAGTGAATTTCTTCCAGCTCGCTCTCTTTGGATTGCTTTCATCATAATTATTACTATTATTTTTTTTACCTTCCTTTGTGCCTGCCGTTGTTCCTTCAGTGTGCGTCGACAGCGACAATAACAGAAAGCAACAACAACAAAAAGAAAGCGCAAGCATGTTCCGCGCCAACCTTACGCATTTGCAGGCGGCGTCCCGCGTGTTCATCGTGGGCGGCCACATTACCCCCTTCATCGGGAAGGGTAGCAAGCTCTTCATTGACAAGAAGCACCCGGACTTCGGCAAGAAGCAGAACCCCACCCTCGAAGAACTGCTCGCCACCACGGTGGAGAAGACGCTGGAGAGCACCGGCATCCTCGGCAAGGAGGAGGTGCTGGACCACGTCGTCGTTGGCAATTTCCTCGGCGAGCTCTTCTCGAACCAGGGCCACCTCGGTGCCGCCGCCATCGGCAGCCTCACCTACGGACACCCGGAGAAGAAGAACCCGCTCCTGTTCAAGCCGGCCGTGCGGGTGGAGGGCGCGTGCGCGTCGGGCGGCCTCGCCGTGATGACCGCCACCAACGCGCTGAAGGCCGGCACGGCGGACGTCGCCCTCGCGGTCGGTGTGGAGGTGCAGACGACGGCGTCAGCCCGCGTCGGCGGTGACTACCTGGCTCGCGCGGCTCACTACCAGCGGCAGCGCGGCATCGACGACTTCACTTTCCCCTGCCTCTTTGCGAAGCGCATGAAGTACATCGCCGAGCACAACCACTTCACGATGGAGGACACGGCCCTCGTGGCGCAGAAGGCGTACGCCAACGGCAACAAGAACCCCCTCGCCCACATGCACACCCGCAAGTTCAAGGCGGAGCAGTGCAAGGGCGACGACCCGTCGAACATCCGCTTCCTCGGCAATGAGACGTACAAGAACTACCTCCGCATGATCGACTGCTCGCAGGTGAGCGACGGCGGCGCGGGCGTGGTGCTGGCGAACGAGGAGGGCTTGAAGAAGCTTGGCCTCAACGCTAAGGACAGCCGGCTGGTCGAGGTGAAGTCTCTCGCGTGCTCCGCCGGCGATCTCTACGTCGACCCGGAGGATGCGTGCTGCATGTTTACCTCCCGCGACGCCGCGCAGAAGGCACTGGCGATGGCGAAGGTGAAGCCGTCGGATCTGAACGTGGCGGAGGTGCACGACTGCTTCTCCATCGCGGAGCTGCTGATGTACGAGGCGCTTGGCTTGGCCGAGTACGGCCACGCGAAGGATCTGATCCGCAGCGGGGATACCTGCCTGGACGGCCGCATCCCCGTCAACACCGGCGGCGGCCTGCTCTCCTTTGGCCACCCTGTCGGGGCGACGGGCGTGAAGCAGGTGATGGAGGTGTACCGCCAGATGAAGGGACAGTGCGGTGATTACCAGATGAAGAAGATCCCTGCCCTCGGCGCGACGGTGAACATGGGCGGTGACGATAAGACGGTGGTGTCCACGGTGCTGGAGAACATCTAGCAAAGCAGCAGCAGCAGCAGCACAAACAAATTAAAATGAAACGACAAAGCAGTAAACAAAATGACGAGGAAGCTAGCGCACCGAGGGAGAGAAAAAATTCTTTTTCATTATCCGCCGAAATGTGAGGAGAGCGCAACGGAGCGTGATAACGCAGACAGAAAAGGGGAAAAGGCAAAAATTAAAATTAAACAAAAAGAAATGAAAATTAAGTCCTTTTCGGCCTCTGATCTGTTTTTGTTGTTGTCGTTTTTGCTGCCTCGATTGTGGCATCGCTTTCTTCGTCAGACAGTCGGCAAGGGCAAGGACGGAAGAACGAAACGCCGCTCCTACTTGGTAGTGTTCATTTTCTTTTCCCTTTTCCTTTTCTTTTCTATCTCGGGTGTGCTCCTCCTCTCCTCTCTTGTCCTTTTCTCTTTTCTTTCTTTCTTTCAGTGTAATGCATGCGAACTGCCCGATCTGCGTAGTTCTCATTTTCTTCTTTTTTTTCCTCTTCCATTTCTACCGTCTCTGTCAAGCGTTTCTTGGTTTCCTGTTCTTTGCTCTGCTCTTCCTCCTCTTCTTTTCTCACGTTTGTCTCGTTTAGTTTTTGCCACAGTGAGGCGAAGATGAAGCGCAGCGCAGTGCACCTCTCCCGTGCTCTCGTGAAATCAGCACCTCTGACAGCTGGCGCCGCCTCCTCTTGTTGTTGTTCTTGTTGATGAAACTGAAATAAGACGGGTAATCCTCAAGGCAGAGTTGAACCCCACACGACAGCTAATCATAATAATCGCCAACTTTGTGTCAGGAGCAGCCGCCTTGGCCGGTACGTTGTCGTGGTGTTGTCGCTTCCTATTGCCGTTTCTGGGTTCTTGTGCAAGCGGTGGTGCTCTCATTAAGGTGTCTGGCGTCCAGCTCGTATTCTCGTGTGCGCATGACACTCTCAAAACAAGTTCACGCATCAGCAGGAGGAAGAAGAACCGACGGAGAAAGGAGTTTTTCTTTTCTGCCTTGTATGCTTTTCCCAACTCTTTTTTCGCTTTCCGGTGCTTGTACGTTTGTACGAAATGGAGGGGGGGGGGGAAGCTCCTGCACGGTGTCGCACTCGTGAGAGGAACCACGGAAGCAGGGAGGCACTTGAATGAGACGGTATACCGACGATTTTTTGTTTCTTTTTTTTTATCATTACCATGATTCCGGTTGGGGAACAACGTTAAAATGGCGCTACGCCAACTTGACGAGGGTGACGTGAGGCAGCAAACGAGGAAGGCCAAATAGTGAAAAAAAAACAAAATTATAGCGTCATATTCAGCGACAATCTGTACACCGTTTTTGTTTCCTTTTCTTTTTTTTTCTTTCAATATAAAATGAAAGCTAATAGGTGAAGCGTAAAGAAAAAGAAAAATGTTGTTCTGTATGTATGCTTTCGGATTCATTAGTTCCCGAGTGAGATTTCTCGCCGTGAACATCACAAATGCGGCTTTTAACGACAGTAAACAAAAGAGAAGCACAGCGACTTAAAAAGCAGCAGCAAAGTATCTGCGTGTTTGTGCGCGTTTAACGCTGCAATACCGCAGAGGCAACTCGCGCTCTCTTCCCTCCCCTTCCCTGAAAGAAAAACAAATGAAAGGCATTTTTGTGCTTGAAAGGTACTTCTGGAATTAATCTCACTGACAACAGCAACAACAAAAACCCACTCTCACTCTTCTCTCTCGGTTTGCCAAACAAACAAAAAGCAGCATATAAAAAAAGTAAGTATCATTGCGGTTGCGTGACGGACAACTCACTCAACGCACACCATCGCCTATAGAAAATATCGATGAAGGCAGGAACGTCTCCCTACACGGCTCATACACATTCGGAAAAGAAAGACAATACACCCCTCATAGATCTACGATTATTAATCTATAGATAACGTAGTTGACGCTACTCCCGCTCTTGTGAACTTGAGCGTTGTACAACATTGCCTCCGCCTTTGCAACAAACAACAACAGAGAAAGATTTTTTTGTCTGGACTTTCCACGGTTCGCTACGCAATGCAGCGTCGGTCCACTCTTCTCCTGCTCAAGCGAGCCATCAATCTGGCCCCTAAGCGGCCCATGGAGGGGTTCGGTGTAGGCTCAGCAGCCGCCACAGCACCTGCAACTCCTGCTGCCGCTCGTCCGCCGCTGCCCCGCCAGGCCCCCACAGCGACGGCACCGACCACCGCGGGCACTACCGCTGCAGCGGCCACCCCGCAGGCACCGGTGCGTCCTGCATCCCTCGTCACGCCACCGGCGGGTGGGGCACCCATCACCGGCAGCGGGAGCGGGATGCGCAAGAAGAAAATCATTCGTCGCATCGTGAAGCGCAAGCGGACGAGCGGGGGTGCCGTGGTTCACACTGCCGCTTCTACCACCGCTGCTGCTGCTGCTGCTGCGACTCCCCTTCGCGCGTCTGCCGGGGAGATGACGGCTGCTGCTGCTACGGTGGCTAGCCGGGCGACGGCAATGTTGAACGAGATCCGCAAGCAGCCCGAGGGAGTCTTGACAGAGGAAGAGAACCCGCAGCACTATGACGACACCGCCACTGCTGCGGACGCCACCGAGGAGGAATACACACCCGTGCAGGATGACACAGCGGAGTTCCATCACGCGGTGCAGCCGAAGGAAGACGCCGAGGACGACCTCTCCACCGCTGCGGGCGCAGGAGAAGCCAACGAGTCCACCGCCGAGCACTACGCGGCGGACATGCAGGCCCTGCACGACGAAACGGATGAGTTGGCCGGCACGACCACCACCTCGTCGCGCAAGACCGCGATGGTGAAGGGCTACCGCATTGATGAAGTGAGTAACCTGTGCAGCCCCAATGATGCGATCTTCGCCCGCCGCATGCCGTCGGGTGGGTGTCAGTTCTTTGCCTGGCCTGGCACGCCATTGCCGGTGGCGAGCAAGGCGATTCTGTCGATGCCGGACACGATCCGCACCGTGCACGCCGTCTTTGGCCGCCCAGGCACGCCGATGGACATCGTGATGGATATCGATTGCCAGGTCCCGCAGGAGTACTGGACCATGACGAAGATTCGCCCGTTTCAACTGAAGGTGCTCGACGACGTGCTCTCGTCGCTGCAGGAGGAGATTGAGAAGATGGGGGAGTCGATCGAGACGCAGGTGGTGCTGCAGTCACCCAACTTGAAGAAGGCCTCCTTCCACGTGCACACAAAGCTGAAGGACGCCGCCTTCGCCGACTTCAACTCCCTGCACGGATTTCTCAGCAAGTTTCAAGAGCGCCTGCCGAACGTGGACATGCAGATCTACCGCCCCCACGGCATGCTGCGTATGTTCAGCTGCATGAAGGAGAACCACACGAGCGCCATCGTCGTCTTTGACGATCCGAAGTGGAACCTCGGCTTCCCGGGCGGCAAGGTGAGCGATGCGCAGGCGGCCCTGCACTCCGTGTGCGTCCGAGACCCCGCCACCTTCACCCGAACCCTCACCTTCGCCTCCCCGCGTATGTACTTCGGCGCGACCGGCGGCAAGGCGGACGACGGCGGCGCGGATGGCGAGGGCAGCAGGCGTCTGCCCCCGCAGGTGCGGCTCCCGTTGACGGAGAAGGAGGCCGTCGCCAACGCCTCCCGCTGGCTGCGCATGGCGAACGAGGTGGAGGTCGGGGAGTGGCGCTCGTGGATCGGCTTGGGTCTGTGCGCCTTCCGCATCGCGCATCACTTCCGCAACGCCAAGGGACTGCCGCGGCCGGCGATGGAGG
The DNA here is from genome assembly GCF_001293395.1 of Leptomonas pyrrhocoris. Taxonomy (NCBI): domain Eukaryota; phylum Euglenozoa; class Kinetoplastea; order Trypanosomatida; family Trypanosomatidae; genus Leptomonas; species Leptomonas pyrrhocoris. The sequence goes on from NW_015438359.1 coordinate 1,015,871, forward strand.
AGATGTTGGCGGCCTGGACGGAGGCGAGCCGCAAGTGCCCGCTGAAGTACCACCAAGGCGAGTGCGAGACCCGCTGGTCCGCCTTCTCGCCGGACAAGCTAGGCGAACGATCGGATTGGTGGGGCGCCTACAAGCGCATCGGTCGGTTAGAGGGGCCCGTGATGGAGGCGGAGCAGAAGGAGGCGGCGGAGGCGGCGGAGCGGGCTCGCCGTGTTCCGCGGCGCGCGGCTGCGCCGTCGAATGCGGAGGTTTCAACCCCCGCCGCGTCGCCGCAACCGGCGAGTGGAGCTGCGTCTGCTGCTGCTGCGGCTTCTGGTCCGAAAGAAAACGTAGCGTCCGCCTCGCGCAAGCTGAAGCTGAAGAAGCGGACGATACGCAGCGCCCAGTAAGTCGCTCGCTATCGGGAGAGGCGGTCGTGGGCTTCGTTTATTTACGTTCTCGCATTCGGATCGGGCTCTTGTTGACGGAGCGCAACGTCTTGGTTTAATTGCTGATTGGAGAGCGTCTCGCCCACCCCCCAATCTTAGCGGAGCAGAGCCTGGGAGTGCTGCCATGTGCTGGGATGGTTTTCCATTTACGTTTTTTATTGAGGCAATCCATTAGATGCGAATAGCGATAGAGTTGACGCGCGCTTGCCAGATCTAAAAAGAAAGAAAGAAGAAAAAAGTGAACGGCATAGGAAAGGACAAAGCAAACACGCAAGCATAGAGCGGTGCTGGTTGTTGAAGCGAATGGAATTCTTTTTGTGGTGGTGGTCGGGTGAGAGGTTTGTGTTGTTGGTTGTATGAACAACCTTCGAGGACGGACGTTCCAGCTATTTCTTGCGCATGATAATGCTTTTTTTCTGGTTTTACGAAGAGAGAGAGAGTGCGAAAGAAAGAGCGCGTTGTGCGTTTGTTTTCTCTCTTTTTATTATTATTTTTTTCGTGAAGCGTGATGATATGCTTTCACCGATGCCATTTCGTTTTTGCGCTGCTCAACCGTGCCCCAAACGACGAAGACTGGCGCAACAACTGTCCGATAGTAACTCTTTTTTTTTTTCTTTCTCTTACCTCATAGAATCCTTCAGCAGCTTCTAAGTCTATGCGTTGATATATACCTCTTCTGTTGTTGTCGTCCTTGTTCGTGGTGTTTAATACGCGTGTGATGTGCCGCAGCGTCAGCTCATTACTCTAATGGATTAAGCAGCGTGTTACACGTTGGGGGGCGTTACGTATTCAGGGCTCACCTACACCTCCGAGCGGGAGAGAAGAAAAGACGCGAGAGCCGTTTACGCGATGGAAACTCCGCGTTGCGGTGCAAAGAAATTCTCGAGTTCTTTCCGAGACGAAGACCTCCCCTCCCCCGTCTTGTGTCTAGATGCGTTTTCCTCTTCTGATGTTCGTGATGCATTAGTTAAGCTGCACGGCGTTCTGATCATCCTCGCGTCTTCTCTTACGAAGAAGAAAAAAAGAAGGAAAGCAAACGAGATCCGCGATGTGCCTCGATGCGTAGTGGTACTGCGAAACAGTTCTCTCTCTCTCGTTACTGCGTCCGTCTCTCTTTTCCTCTACGCTTCTGCCGTGGGCGTACGCGTACTGTATTCATTCAAAAGGAATACTGTCGCTTTGCCTTTACAAGCTTCTTCTTTCCTTCTTTCCTTCTTTTCTTTTTTTTGTTTCTGGTTTTGAAGCCAAACTTCTATTCTGTAAAGCAGCATCGTTCCTACAAAACCAAAACCAACAAACAAAGTTGCTTCCGCATAAGCCCCCACCAGAGAACAGCAACTTCATTCAAATCAAGTCAAAGCAGGACAGCAAAAGAAAAAAGAGAACCCACAGAAGGAGAAGAGAAAAATGAGCGAGCGCGTTGTTCGTGTCGGCTTTCTGGGTGCCGCCAGCATTGCATGGCAGGCGTGGGCGGGTATCAGAAACAGCGGGCTGGTTGTGACGCGTGTGGGCTGCCGCAACGCAGAGCGCGGGCAGCAATTCGTGAAGGACGCGTGCCGCACCTTCCAGATTGACGCCGCAGACGCCCCATCAGTGTGCACCTACGAAGAGCTCGTCGCAGCCGACGATGTGGACGTGGTTTACATCGCCATCCCCGTCACTACGCGTGAGAAATGGGTAAAGGAGTGCGTGGCACACAAGAAGCACGTCATTGGCGAAAAACCGCCGGCGAAGGACGCGGAGCAGCTGCGAATGTGGATTGAGGCTCTAGATGCGCAAGATCTGTTGTACATGGACGGCACGATGATGTCCCACAGTCAGCGCATGAAAGATGTGTGCGCTGCCGTGAAGAAGCTCGGTGGTCCGGTGAAGCACATCTACGCCACCTTTTGCTGGACGGCCACACCTGAGTTCATGGCAAACGACATCCGCTTTGACCCGGCCCTCGAACCCCATGGTTCGTTGGGGGACATCGGCTGGTACTGCATCCGCTACATTTTGCACATCATGGACTTCGAGATGCCCACGGAGGTGACGGGACGCATTCTGCAGCAACACGAGAGGGGCGGCATCATCGGCTTCGCGGGGGACATGAAATTTGAAGTGGACGGCGTGCCCTGCATCGCCAGCATCTACTGCTCCTTCAAAACCGCGTATCAGCAAGTGGTGCACGTGGCAACGACGGAGGGCACGCTGCGCGTCGATGACTTTGCGTTTCCCAACACGACTCGCTCCGACTCCCTCTTTTATGAGGTGCACAACAGCAGCCACGATGAGGTGTGCGTCGCGCACAACGTGTCGACCACCATCACGCACACGGTGCCGAACGATAACGCGAACAACGTGCGGGATGCCATGTGGCGCGACGTAGCGCGGGTGCTGCGCGAAGAAGGCGAGGGCGAACACAAGCGACTGAAGGCAGACCCGGAGGAGTCGCGCTACTGGGCCACCATTGCGTGGAAGACGCAGGCGGTGATGGACAAGATGCTGGAGTCTGCTCGCCAAACCAGCGGCCTTGCCCCAGCGACTGCGTGAACAACGACGCATACACACACACGCACACAAAACAGAAACAACAACGACAACAGCGATCGAAGCGCTTTCCTCTTTCCTTCGCGTGTCTCGGCAGTTGAGGCGCTGATGCAAAGAAAAGAAGCGTCTGGTACACGAAAAGGGACGACATCCACTTCCGTTGCGCCACCACCATCGTGCTTCACTATTCGTCTTGTTTTTTTTTCTTTCTTCATTTTATTAACGCGTTTTTTTTTGTGAAAATTATTTTCTCTCCTTCGCTCTCACGTGCGTTGTATTTGCGTCTTCTACGCTTTATTTTTTCTTTTGGTTGGTTTTTTGTGTCTTGTGTGGGGCCAACTTGAGCTTGAGCCCTTTGTATCGGTGTGTATGGCCTGACCAACTCTCACCTCAGCGCTCTTGCTGGATTGCCTTCTCACGGCGGGAGTGGGAGAGTGAGAAAGAGCGTGTTTTAAGCGGTCATGCATTTTCTTTCTCTGCTGTTGTCGCCTTGTCTGAGATTTGTTTTGCGTGTTTTCTCGCGCCCATGCAGCGGAAAGCTATTCGCCTCCGTCTTCTTCTAGGGTGTTTCTTGCGTAGTTAAAAAGAAGAACACCCTCTTCGTTTTCCTCCCCTCTCCTTCTCCCATTTTTCACTGCCCTTGTCGGTTTGTTTCCCGCTCCGCCGACCGCGCCTCCACAGCTTCCATACGGCTCAAATCTATTCGGTCTTTCTTTCTTGTTTCTGAAGAAAGACCGCCGTTGTGTTCTTCCCCCGATCAACACCTCCGAAACGCACACACAAACGGACAGTTACAAAGACGGCAATAGGAACCACAGTAGAACAAAAGAAAACGACGGCAGTTTATGAGCTGGGGCGGCTTCGGCAACTACAGCGGCTATGCCTCGGCGTACGCCAATCGCGGTGGCTCATTTCCTTCTTCCTCCTCCTCGCCCAACTACAGCCGTGGAGGCTATCGCGGAGGTGCCGGGGTGGGTAGCCACGGCTATGGCGGTGGCGGCTACGGTGGCTACGGTGCGGGCGGTTCCTCCTATGGCAGTGGTGTGAACAGCAGCGTGTCGGCGTCGTTGGGGTACGGAGCGGCCGGGTACGGCAGCAGCAGCAGCACGGCCGCGAGCCTCGGCACCGGCACCGCCCGCATCGCAGTCATTGGTGCCACGCAGGCGGCCTTTACGAACTGGTGGGCGATGCACGCTGCCGGCTTCCAGGTCAGCGTGGTGGTGGGCGTGGATGATGTGAAGGGTAGCGGCAGCGAGCGACAGGCAACGGGGGCGCAGGTGAGAGGGGAGGAGGAGGAGGCGCGGAGGGCGTCTGCAGAGACGGCGCGTGCGTTTGCGGTGCGCTGCACGGAGTTCTATCACCTCCCTCGCAAGGCCACGGCTGCTTCTCCACCCACTCCCACCGCTCCCCCCGCACGAACAACCACCACGTCGGGTACGACGACTTCACCGGCAAAGCAAGGAGCCACGGATGCCCCTCCGCCTCCTGCAGCGGAACCCGCAAAGAAAGAGGTGGTGGAGGTGCGCGTAAAGATATCAGACGAGTCCGCAGACGAGCCAGCACCCACAGGCGCCGCGACGACAACGGCGACCACCACCACCAGCACCGCTGCTGCCGCGACGGCACGAACGGCTTCAGCGCACCTCACACCGCAGCCGGGGACCGCAGACGGCAAAGGAGACGTCAACAGCGGCCCGTGCATCACCGCAACGGCATGGAGTTACTTTCTGAAACCCTTCTTTGATGCCACAAAAACAAACACAGAAGACAAGGACGGCGGCGTCGACGCAGCCCCGTCGCCAACGGCGGCAGGCGGCAGCAGCCGCTGGTCTACCTGGTCTCGCTCACAAGACAACACAAGTAACAGTAACGCTGCCGCTGCTGCGGCGGCGGCGACTACACCGCTGATCGACGAGGTCGAGGTCATCTACGTGACATCAATTCCGCGCAGCAGCAACGACGCGGAGGCACACAACGGCAACGGCGACAACCGTGACGAATCCGGGGTGCGTGCCGCTCTTGTCTGGCTCATCGGAAAAGGCAAACACCTCGTCGTGGATTGCGCTCTGTCTAGTGACACGCTGGCCGCCTGCGCCGCCGCTGCCGCCACCGTCACCCGCGGCAAGCCGGCGATGCAATGCGTTCTCTTGTACCGCGGTGGCGGAGTGCGGGTTGGGTGGTCGCCTGCCGCGATGACGCAGCTGCGAACGGCGCTGGCGGTGCGTCGGGGGACGGGACAGGCGTCGAAGACCAGCAACGTGAAACTTGAAAAGCCCGCGCTGGAGAGCACAGCAGGCGCTGCCCCCGCAAAGACGATGACACCGGCTGTATCGGCGGCAGCATCTGCGAAGGCGAAGCCAACCGAGGCTGACGATCCGTTTTCTGTATTCGAACTCATGGATAGCGTTGGCGCCGGCGCCTTCGGTGGTGCCCTGAAAGAGGCGGAGAGCCACGGCCACAACGGCAGTCGCAGGACCAGCATCAACGCAACTGCGGTGAACACCGAGGCTACGCGGAAAGAGGAGAGTGCCAGTGCCGCGGCCGGCACGAAGCAGGCGGAGGAGAAACCGAAGTGCAGGTCTGCCTCGCAGATTGCGACGTCGATTGCGTTGGGCGCGGAGGGCGGGGTGGCCGGTGCGCTGCAGCAACTCCGCTTTACCGTATGCGGCTCCGGGATTAGCTGCGGTGGCGGCTGCGAGGTGCCGTGCGCGGCCTCGCTGGGTGTGATGGACACGTTCGGATGGGACGCGGTGGCGTGGGTGCTGCACCTGCTTGACTGGACACCGCCGGACATGGTGCAAGGGCGAGTGGTGCGTCGTGCTACTGCGAACAGTGCGCCTCTGTGCGTGGAGGCGGAGTTCTACTACGGTATAGATGGCACCGCTGAGGCGGACGAGGAAACTGATGCCGAAGGCGACAAGGAACGTGATGGTGACGAAGGTGGTCCACGAGTGGCCCGCCCGCGCTACCTGCGTGTGTTACTGCACATCGGCGCCGGCGACGCAGTGCGCGCGGACACCGGCGCTGCGGAACCGGGCCCCGGCGTATTCCAGCAGTGTGTGCGTGCGGTGGGCACGACGGCGGTGGTGACGGTGGACCACCCGCTGCTGCCGCCGCCCTCGCTGGCCAGCACCACGCTGGGCAGTGCGACTGAGAATCGATCTTCCTCGCCACCACCGTCCTCCGCAGGCCTTGCCGCCTCGCCGTACAAAGCCACGTTCACCACAAGGGTGACGGGTGTGGGGGCTGCTGCTGCTACGGCCGCAGCGACAACCCCCCTCCTGCCTGCAGTTCCGGGGATCGCCTACAGCTACGTGACGGCCACGCAAGACGTCCCGCCCGGCTCCCACCAGCGCGTGCGCAAAGAGCAGACGGTTGTGCTACCCAGCACAGAAGGGGAGCCGTGTGCCGAGGCGCGGCTATGGCAGCACGTCCGTGCACAGCTGAACGTGACGAGCTCCACCGTTACCTCGTATGCCTCATCCCTCGCGGGTACCGGTGGAATGGGTACCGGGGGAGGCTACCAGACCTACGGCTCCCGCTACGCCACACGTGGTCGCTACGGCGCGAATATCGGTTTGGGTGGTGCGGGTGGCTACTACGGCCGTGGCCGGGGCGGGTCGGCAGGCTACGGCGGTGGCCGATTTGGTGCCGCTGCTGCTTCGACGAGTCCGACGGTGGCGGTGAAGACGGAGTTGACGGCGCCGGAGGCGGCCGCGTTGGATGTGCAACGGGCGTGGCTGGTGCAGGTGGTGGTGGAGCGCGTCCTGGCCTCCGCCGAGTCCAACGGAGCACACGTATAGAGAAGTGGGAAAACAAACAAGGGAGGTAGAGGTGGGCAGCTCTGGCTCTCATCGTCGCTTTCCTTCCGCGCAACATGCCTCCAATGATTTTTTTGGCTTCTTTTTTTTTCTTTTTGTTTTGGCTCTTCTGAATCGATATCGAAAGAGAGCGTCTACGACAGCTGAGGGGAAGGAGTGTGTACTTTATGTGGTGAGACGAGTTACGCACGAGTGGGGCGACGGAGTCTTTTCCCCGGTTACGATGTTGCACCGCTTCTAAGGGGTTCCGCCGCTTCTTCTTCTCACGCCTCTGGATGTTTTGGTTCGGCAGAACCGACGCATTCGGGCCCTATGCCTTTCCCATTGTTTCACGGCTGTTACTCTTCTCTTAGCCGTTGCATGAACCCTTTTCTTCTCCTTCTCCTCTCTCCCTTACCGTGCAAAAGGTCGGAGCTGCTAACGGTCAGTAATTAAACACAAGGGACGCGGTTTCTATTTTTTCTGTTGTGAAGAACCAAACGTAGGCGTACTCATACAAACAGCGCGCAATCCATCAGTTTCGAATGACCGAGGTGTCAACGTTGCACAGCGCGTGGGACGTGGACCGGCACATCGTCCTGGACTCCGCCGAGAAGTTGGTGTTGGTCCGCTTTAGCAGCTACACATCTTTTGCCGAGGAGGTGGAGGATCACCGGCAGCAAGAACGCGGTCGTGCAGCACCGCATGCGGCGTCGAGGCAGCGTAAGCGCGGCCGTGACGACGACGCTCTCGCCGACGCGGCGGCGTCCCTGCTGCTGCAGGACGCAGACGAGCACTACCTGCGGACGCGACAGATGGACGCGCTGCTGCGCGAGATCGCACCAAAGATTCGCAAGTACTGCACCATCTTTCTCGTTGACACGCGCGAGGTGACCGCCTTTAACGACCTCTACGAATTAGGACACGACCGCGACCCCTTCGCGGTCATGTTCTTTTACCGCAACCGGCACATTCGCGTCGATGTGGGAACCGGCAACAACAACAAGGTGAACTTCTTCGCCTTCGAGGATGTGTACGACTTTTTGCCGGTCGTGGACGCCGCGTACAAGGCTGGCAAGCAGGGGCGCAGCATCACGAGCTGCGACAAGAAGTTTTCGACGGTAGCGCTGCGCCGCTAGTCCGTTGGCTCTCTCGCACATACACGCACACACAGACACATGCAGAGATGACTCGCTCCCCCTCAAAAGGCAATTCATTACTCCCTTGCGTGTTGCGTACGCAATGCGCTTTTTTTTTGCTGTTTGTGGAGAACAACTTACCGTTGGGTGCAACAGGAAGACTAAGGCCATTGCCGCGGGGTCTTTCCACAGTCATTTCAATGCCAAAAAGAGTGAGGAAAAATCTCAAGTAAAGCTGCGAAGAGGACTTAACAGAAGAAAACAGCGAGGAGGTCTTTTTTTCTGTTAACTTGGCCGTACTGGACACGATTCCAACTTACTCAGCCTATACACGGAGAAGACACGGCGGATTCTCTTCTCTTCTCCTCTCTTTTATTATTATTATTATTTATATTTTTCACCTCCGCTGGCGCGGTCTTCTTTGTTCTTGGTATTTCTGACAAGTGACCTCTCTACTCCCTCTCCCCCCGCCCTCCTCATTCTCGCTGATCCTTCCGCCCTTACGCTTCACAATAATTTTTCAAAAATAACTTTGATGTGACTTTCATCGCGGCAGATTTATCCATTTAGACGTTCAAAGCCGCGTAGTTATAAACTAGGTAGACAAAAATACTTTGTTGTTTTCCTACCATTATTTTTGTTTTTTGTATTTCCTCCTTTTCATCTTCTAAAAAATTGCCATTGCTACACAGCGCGTAGGCTCGTGAATTTGATCCGCACTTTTTTTTCTTTTGCTTTACTCTCCCTCATCACAACAGACATACACATACCCACACATACACACACGCAAAGGCATGACTCGCCCGTTCTGCGTGGTGCGCCGCCGCACGTTTCTGTGCGTGACGCTGCTTGTGCTTGTGCTGGCCATCGCCCTCGCCTTTGTGCGGGCGCAGGATGACGCCGCCGCCGCCGCCGCTGCGGGTGCCGCTGATGCCGTCCAGCAGCAGCAACAGGAGCAGCAGGAGGAGTACGCGGCTCCGGTCACTACCGCAGAAGAAGTCGCACCGGTCAGCGAGGAGGAGAAGCCCCAAGCGATGATGGAAGAGGCACAGCCCTCGGCTGAAGCCCCAGAGAACGTCGCCAATCCCAACGCCGAGGCGGAGGCGGCGGCACTGCGGCAGCAGCAACAGGCCGCAGCGGAGGAAGCAGAACGTCAGCGCCTGGCCGCAGCGGAGGAAGAGCGTCAACGCCTCGAGGCAGAAGAGCGCCAGCGCCGTGAGGCCGAAGAACGCCAGCGCCGCGAGGCCGAAGAGCGCCAGCGCCGTGAGGCCGAAGAACGCCAGCGCCGCGAGGCCGAAGAGCGCCAGCGCCGTGAGGCCGAAGAACGCCAGCGCCGCGAGGCCGAAGAACGCCAGCGCCGCGAGGCCGAAGAACGCCAGCGCCGCGAAGCCGAAGAACGCCAGCGCCGCGAAGCCGAAGAAGCAGCGGCCAGCCGTGCCGCAGAGGAGAAGGCGCAGCGCGAGATCGACTCCGTTGACACGATCCGCGACGCTGCGAAGGAGCTTCCGGAAGGCTGCGCCAAGGCGGTGGAGAAGTACCTCTTCCGGGTGCACGAGGAACGTCGCCAGCCCGCTTCGGCCGTCAGCGAGGCCCGCGCTACGCTGAACGAGGCTCGCGTGAGCGCGCCCAAGAAGGTCGTGAGCCTCGAGAGGAAGCTGGCCTCTGCGCAGGACGCGTTGCTGCGGTACGATGTGCAGACCCTACGTGCCTACGGCGGTAACGTTCCGAAGACCTGCATTTCGGAGGGGCAGGCGTGGTACGACCGCCAGCCGGCCGTGGAGTCGGCGAGCACGTATGTGCAGGCCTATACGCACTTCTACCGCCTGATGGCAGCGCACTTGTACACCATGTACCGCACCGCCGAGGGCCTCGTGCACTACCTCATGAACGCCTACACGCCCGCTGTCGCCTCCTTCACAACCACCTCCTCCGAGTACCAGAGCAAGGCGTGGGCGCTCTACGAGAAGCTTTTCCCTGCTAAGGGCAGCCGCCCCGAGATGCCGACGGCGGAGTTGGCGAAGCAGGTCGCAACGATGGTCAGCTACGCCGCCGTGCCCCTCGGTCTCGGCGTTGCCGCTGGCGTCGTGGCCGTTGTGGCCCTCCCGCCTGTCGCCGCTGGTGTGCTTGTCTATGAATTCCTGTATAAGATCTGGGCCGAGCTCTTCGTCTTCTACTACATCTACGGCATGAAGCTGCCGGAGGGTCTCGTGACGGCGGCGAAGACCACAGTGGAAAACGTGAAAGCCGGGGAGTGGGGCACGCTGGGCTCCCGCTCGGCCGACGCCTTCTTCGACCTCGTCATCGACTCCGACAAGATCTTCTACAACGGCATCCTCGCTGTCTTTCTGATGGTGCACATCGTGGCGATCGCGGCCATTTTGGTGTGCGTGTGGTGCCGCTGCTGCGTGCCCGGTATGCGCCGCCGCAAGGCGAAGGCGAGCCCGCTGCGCGGCAACAACAAGAACAGCAAGAGCAAAGGCGTGAAGGAGAAGACCACAGCGGAGAAGAAGAAAAACTAAGCTGCACTTCGTATTTCCCCTCCCGTAGCCCTATTTATTTCTTCTCTCACTTTATTTTTTTCGCGGTGCAGGTGTGAGATGAGGCGAGGGGAGAGCGTGCAAGTATCAAAAGAAGATACGCACAGCAACTCCCAAAAACCGATAGGAGAAGCGAAAGAACGGTAAAAAGAAGTGTCGGGCGGTGGGATAAAACGGTGCTGCAAGGCGGTGTTTCTCAACAACCGCCGAAGCTGCACCGGCTGTCTACGTCGTCGTCGCCATTTTCTGTGCCGGCGGCATCCCCGCGCACACGGGATGTCGTTTCACTTACTATTATTATTTAAAGCTTTTTCACTTATAACATTTCTCTCTCGCTACGTCCACGTAATCAGCGTTTCATATATATGGTTTTTACTCTCTCTTCTTCCTTTTCTTTTTGCTGGTGAGTTGGCAGTTGCGTGGCTTCCTTGTATTGCGTCGCGATGGGGCTTTGTGTGTGTGTCTGTGTGTGTGTGTGTGTGTGTGTGTGTGGATGGGTTGGGGAAAGAGCCACTCGTACGACTACTGTGGCGTGGAGGGCGGCTCAACTCTGTCTCCGCTGTGAACCACCGTGGTCAGGTGTTGTACATGGACCGCCTCTTTCTTCATCCCACGGCGGCTTCATTCCCTTTAAAAAAAAAAAAATATGCAGAAAGAAAGAAGTGGGTGAGCGACACGGCGTAGCGCAACGCAGCGAAGCAAAAGGAAAAGAGGAGAGAAAAGTAGAAAGCAGACGGAGAGTGCGACTCCATACGTCTGCGCGTTGTCTTCAACGGTTTTTTTTTTAAGCCGGAAAAACAAAGGTTAAGTAACGAACTCTTCTCTATACATGCGGTCAACAGGAGAGAAAAAAAAAAGATTGTGTTGGGCGTTTGCTACTCTGTGTTGGGATGTGTGTATGCGTGTATCTGTATATGTGTGTGTGTGTGTGTGTGTCTGTGATGTGAGATCGACGTGTACATCTTCTCTTCCGACGGTTGTACCCAACTGGGCTGAGAATCAAAAAAAAAGCCCGACGGAAAGGAATGCCACCGCCCCCTCAACCAAAGCGAATTCACAGGCCTGGATGTTGTGTATGGCTTGTCTGCAGCGCTAACTCGCTGAAATGCGCACAGTCGACCTCCCTTCCTCTAGTTTTACGTTTGTTCTACCGAAAAAAGACGTATATATCGTTTTACGTTTTGTTCTTATGCGACAATCGTGTGAGAAGGATCCAGTCCAGTATTCTGTCTTTCCTTCAACAACAGAAAGAGAGTTGTGTGCGAGCTTGTCAGGAAGTCTATCGCAGTGTCTCATATCGTGCGTTCGCCAGGAAACCGACGTATTTTCTTTTTTTCTTTCTTGTTTGCAACACCAAACAAAAACAAAAATATGGGCTGTGATTTACTTCTGGAGGCGCGGTCGCATCGCCTAAAAGAAAAACGGAAAAGAAGCTTTCGTGCTATACTGTTTGATGACATGAAACCAACGATTGAAAACAAAAAAGAGACCACAGAAAAAAGTGGTGCTGCTGCCGAACCTTGTGAGGACAAAACGACTGTGTGCGCGCCCACTTGACGTCGACACGCATTTCTCTATATCGGAGTGAGGTTCAGAGTTTTTCTCAGCTAACTTCCGCAATTGCTCTCCACGGAGGATCGTATGGTGACTCAGCTCAGTTCGTTCTGTGAAACAGCTCGATTAAAAGGAAAAGAAAAAGAAGAGAGGAACTGCGCCGTGTGTACCATGTACTCTTCGTAATATCAAGAATCTTCACCCGAAAAGGCTGATGGCGTAAATGACGTATGCTTCGAACTCTCTCTCTATGTATATTTTTAATGCTTTGTCAGCCACCTCTATCCCGCGGCTCCTTTGCCTGTTTGCTATTGCTCTTGTCTCTTTGTGTGTCGCATTGCCGTCTCTGCGTGCACCACTGTCACTATCAATGCTCCACATTTCCTCACCAGTACACTCGCTTGCCGATACCACCGAGGTATTTTTTTCGTTTTCGCCGCAAAGCTCTTCAACGCGGTGTAGACAAATAAAAACGTTTTAACATTACCCGACTGTGTAAAAGCAAGAGGTGAAAAGGAGGAATCAACAGGCTTGCGTGGTGCTTTGTTGCTTCGATACTTTTCTTTCTAGATGCAGTGGATTCCTGGTTTTCGCGTTTTGCTGTCGTGACGCGTAGAAAGCACTTGTACTATATATATATATATTTTTTTTTTGCTTTCTTGCGTGTGTTCTTTCTTCCTCCAGAATCAGCGGCAAATGGACGGCGGCAACGGCAACGGCGATCGGCCGTCACCGCGGCGCCGCATCATCCGCCGCTCCACCGCCGCCCGTCGGCAAGTCGATGACGACGGCGTCAACGGAGCTCCCGCTGCTGCTGCCCCGGGCAACGGCATCGCACCGTCGCTGCGGCCGTCCGCCGTGCCCCGAGCCCCTGCGCCGCGCATCGCCGGACCATCTGCCGCCAGCAGCGCTGCGGGCGGCGGCATCGTGACACCGCCGAGCACGGCAGGCTCCACGCCCGTCCCACGCAGCCCCGCACCGGCCCCGGTTCTCGGTGTTGCGGGTGCCGCTGCTGCTGCTGGTGATTCGCCGCCTGCTCCCCCTGTCAACGAGGCAGCCCTCGTCCCCCTCTCCTCCGCAGCCGCCGCGGCGATGGAGTCGGCCATGGCGAACCGACGCAGCCTGGTGGACCGCACCCTCTTCAACGCAATGACCTTCTCCCCCCCGCTCTTCGTGAACAACGTCTCGCAGCGGCTGCTATACCCTACGCTGCAGAAATACCGCGCCGAACAGAAGAAGGTGATGGCGTCTTCCGGTCCGGGAGGCGGCGGCGGTGACGGCAGCGCTGGTGGCGGTGGTGGCGGTGGTGGTCTACGTGCGGACAGCGAAGCAGCGCGGCTCCTCGGCAGTGACGGCACCTCCCTCTTCGGCAGCAGTCACATGCCGATGAGTATGCGTACGCGCGCAAGGGGTGGTGGGGGTGACCCTGACGGCAAAGGCGGCGCGACCATCGATTACCGCGCCCTGGCTGGCCAGCTGTCGTCGACCCTGGAAGAGGCCACCGAAGACGTGCGTCGACTGCTGGAAGAGGAGGAGTTGACGCTGCACCGTGAGGAGGTGCGCTGCAAGCGGGTGGAGATACAAGAAAAGCGGCGCCTCGCCACCGTTCGACTGGGCCTCGAGGGCACATCCGCTCGGCTGCAGATCTACGAAAACCGTGTCAGCAACGCGCAGGCCGCCACGGCCGGCATCGAGCAGCACTTAGCGCAGTCCAACGCACGCGTGCAACGTGGTAAGGCCGTCTCACAGCTGCTGCGCTACTTCAAGATGATGACTACGCTTTCAGCCGGGGAGCTGCGCGTGCTCTTGGACTCCATCTCCGCAACGCGAAAGCTGCAGCGAGCGGCTGTGACGACGCGCTGGGCATCCGGCCGCGTCTCCGCCTTTCGCCCGCGCTTTTACACGACGGCGGTGAACATCGCAGCGGTCGCGGCCTCGTCCAATACGTCCTCAGCCGTGAGCGGTGGCCGTCAGCGTCGGCGCAACTACCCGCCGAGTCAGCCGGAGTCCGCGTCATCGCGGCTGGCGGGTGCGGGCACAGGCGCCGCCGCAACAGCGGACGAAGATGCCGCCAACAAAGCCGTCGGTACACGGCAGGTTGGCGGGGAGGGGACGGCGGCGGCAGCAGCAACAGGGCCGTCGCGACCGCGGGTGTTCCGCCGTGGTGGTCGCCGTGCCGCGGCCAGCCGTGAGGCCTCACTCATGTCCGGCCAGCAGCGGCGCTCTCGCCACCCTTCTCTGGAGTCGGCAGACGGCGGTGATGCGGAGGTCGGGCACCGCGCAGCCGAGACCACACCAGAGGCGACAGCACTGATGACGGACGGCGTTGGTGGCCCGGCGGAGGACGAGGAAGACGAGGAAGACGCGGAGGAGAACAACGAGGACGTCGACGGCGACGCGATCGTGGACTTGTCACAGGTCCGCATGCAACGTTCGGAGGCCGCCGCTGTCGCTGCAGGGCTGGACCGGCTCTTTGCCCTGCGCTACAGCACGGAGGCGCAGGTGGAGTGGTGTCAGCGGCTGACCCTCCTCGCGAATGAGCTGGGCGATCTCGCCAAGAACAGCAAGAACGTCCGCCTCTACGTCGACTGGCTTCGCAAGGAGCTCGTGTCGGATCTGTTTCACGTCGTGACGTGCTTCAATGAGTTCTACGACCAGCGGAAGGCGACCGCGGTGCATCAGGCGTACGGCCGTGCGCTGCTCAAGACCCTCGGCCGCATCTCATCTCTCTACAACACCTTGACCTCGTCGAACGATGAGCTGCTGACGACGTTTTTCAAGCGCTCCATCAACGAACTCGGCCTGGCGCTCTTCTCGGAAATGAGCCCGAAGCCGCTCCCCAGCCTCCCGCTGCTGACGCAGGCCACCGACATGCGTGCTATGGACTTCTACAAGCATAACACGGACAAGGAGCTGCAGAAGACGTTCAACTTTCTCACGGACCGGATCAAGCGGGATGTCATTATCGTGGAGACCATCTTCGGCACGACGAACACCGCGCGACAGCAGCTCCTCTCGCAGGTCACCGACGGTGTGGTGAACCGCTTTCTCAGTCAACAGATCAAGCTGGCCAGTGTGGTGGAGGACAACATGGTGAAGGCGGAAGCCGCGCTGACGCCGCGGACGAAGCGCCGCTGCGGGGTGCGGGTGGCGGATGCCATCGCCTATCACCTCACGATGGAGACGCGGCTCTTCTCGTTCTATCAGCAGTACATGAAGGAGCTCGAGAACACCTTCAGCGCGAGTGAGGTGGAGTTCTTGACCCGGTTTGTGGATGTGATCTTTGCCGGGCGGGCCAGCTACGGCAAGCTGCGCACCGAGCTGAATCTGCTGAATCGCTACTTTGTGCTGATAGAAGAGAAGTACACACGCAATCTGCACCCAATCCCAGACGAGTTCTTTGACCTGCGCGAGGCGCACATGGCGAAGATGAAGGACGTCATGGACCGACTCGCGGAGGTGACGACCCGCGTGAAGACGTACGCGCTTCCCACGGAGGTCGGCGCCTACGTGTACGAGCTGATCAAAGCCACGTTGGTGTACGTGGGCAGCTACCTCGACACGGAGCTGCGCAAGGTGCTCGACTCCCTCCGCGGTGACCGCGACAACTGGCGGGTAAAGCCGAAGAGCGAGGATGATCTCCTCCGGCCCCCCAAGCCGGAGTCGCAGGAGTGCGCCCTGCGCATGCTGCTCTTCGCCCAGTCATCCCTCATGAGTCTCAACGACAGCATCAACGTGATTTGTGTGCCGCTGTTGCGGCAGCACCCGCGGCTTATGCAGAACGTCGAGGACGCGCGCGTGAGCGCGTTGGAGAGTCTCGACGAGCGATCGGAGCGGGTGCTGAACATGTGTGTGCAGGCGATCCTCCTCCGCTCACTCTCCATCCTCCAGCACTACCAACTGAAGAACGACTACCTGCCCAAGCTGGACGCGAAGAACGCCGAGGCCGACGCTGTCGCACCACCGTGCACGCGCGCCTGCACCCTCTTTTGCTACTACGTCACCCGTCAGCTCGACATGGCGAAGGAGTTTATTCGGCTCTCCAACGGGCAGCTCGCGCAGCGGCAGACGGCCTCGCAGCTGGCAACGGACGGCGCCATCGGAGCCGCCGTGCAGCAACACCAGCAGCAGCAGAACCTGGCGGCGCGCGCGGCGGCGACGGAGGCGGTCGGTCGCTACGGCGGTGCAGCCGGCGCAGCGGCTGGCCGGCCAGTCGGTGGTCCGGCCTTCAACAGCGCCCCCGCCGCGGCGCTATCCGGCGTCAGCGCAGTGCGGGCGCGGGCTCGGACAATGAACCTGCAGCAGCTCCTCTACGGCGACGGAGGGCCCTCGTCGTTCGTGCGCACCTTGGGCGTGTGTCTCTACCGCGGCATCGCTGCGCACCTGAAGAGCTTCACCGCGAACGATCGCGGTGCGTTGGTGTATAAGCAGGACGTCACCGCGTATAAGGAGGCGATGGGACCGCTGACGAACACACCCGGTCTGGGCGGGGCCGTCGTCGAGGTGCTGTTCCAGATGCTGAAGGAGACGAGCAGCTTGCTGATCATGCCGCTGGACCACATCAAGGAAGTGAAGGAATCTGGGACGCTGCGGCTGATGTCGGCGGAAGAAAAGCTGCGGTACCTGCGCATCCGCCAAGATGTGCGCGCCGCCATGAAAGTGATATCACAGTAAACCAAAAGGGGGGGGGGAGGAGGGGACCAACAAGCATAACAAAAAAGCCACATCCTCCTTTCTTAACTGTCACAGCCTTGTTTTCACTCTCCTATGTTTTTTCTTTTCTTTTCTTGTTGACGATCTGCTTGCTGTCAGGACGGCAGGTCCCTCGATACACTCGTGTGCAGAGAAGACCAACGAGGAGTCGACGACGCAAATTTGGTTTCGCCAAAAGAGTGAAAGTGAGAGGGAGACAACACTGCAGACAAGACTTCCAGTACGGGTTTCAAAGAAAAAAGAAAAGAGCGAAATAATAATATGAAGAATTATTTGAAAGAGTCATTCGTTTATCTGCTTTTCACTGGCTTGTTTTTCTCACTTTCCCAGAGGGAGACGCACCGCTGCTTGATACAAAAAAAAAACAGCAGCCGCACTCGCGGCGTGACCAGCTGACTCTTCCGCCCTTTTCCCTTCTAACGCTGCTCTTCTTCTCCGCGGTCGCCGCTTTCTTTCTCGTCTCCTCTCGCCTACTACGCCATTTCTCTGTGGACCGCAAACAGGTTGAAAAGCATAACCTCTCTCTCCTGCTCCTCTGTCAATGTGAGCGGACTGAAAAACAAAAAGTCACTGCAACTCCTCTGTTCGAGATCAAGATTACTACATAACTAAATAAATTTGGAAAACCTCCCTTTTTTCCTCTTTTCCGGTTGAATCTGATTTAAACCAGACGCCTTCGGAATGCGCCCTGCGCTTCATCAGGTCCGTGTCTATGCCACTCGCTAAATAAGTGCTCCTGTGAAGATTGCCTACTGAAAAATTCGACTTCACACATACTCTCACACAGACACATATCTGAGCTGCTTTGCGTGTCAAGTGGTTGGCTGTGACGCGACACATTCTTCCGCACAATTTGCAGCGGCAATCGTGATTCCGCACCTGTAATTTTTTTCTCTTCTCTGTTTCTGTTGCTCTTTTTTTTGAGGGGGGGGGGGGTTATTTTTCTCTTTTAGAGCAAGGCATTTTTTGAATCAGTTTCTGCTGTTCGGCGTTGTTGCCCGTGGAGTCTCTCTCTCTCTCTCTCTCTCTCTCTCTCTCTCTATATATATATATATATAGTTATCTTTGCACCTACAAGGCGTTCTTTATTTCAAGAAGAAAATATTGATCGTAGGTTTTTCCCCTTTTCCTCGCCGTGTGGTTAAGGTACGAACGTCTCTTCACGGTTGTCCCTCCCCTTTTTTCTAGATTGAAGCTTTGAACTGTGTTTCCTGCTTTTATACATTCACCATTTCAGGCGATACACAACACCTTTTTCCCCTTCTGTTGTCGGTGTAGTGCCGCTATTATTGTTATTGTTACTACTATTATTCTTCACTTCATTACGCGCTTCCGTGCAACGCCGTGTCTCCACTCTGACGGTATACTATTTCAACGTATCGGTCGGTACATTCTTTTTCTCTCCCTCTACCCCACCCCCTCCCTTCTCTGTCGTTCGCCGCCATGCAATCCGTAAAACCGCGGAAAGTGTCCTCGTTCTCCTTCTCCAGCCTCAGTGATCGCACGCACGACTTCGTCGACGACCCGGCTGGCATCACGCGCTCCTCGCTCACCCAAGAGAGCTGCCAGAACGACTCAGGGTGCCACACGTGGGAGTCGTCTATCGCAGGCGGCAGTGTGCTGACGCTGCCCCTGCATGCGCAGACATGGGTGCAGCTGACCCCAGGTGATGCTCCAGTAGGGCTGCGCTACGGCGATGACGACGACGACAACGTCAGGGCGGACCTCAGTAAAGAAAGAGAAGATATCGGTGAAGCGCTGACGCGTGTGAAGGCTCACGAGGCAGAAGAAGAGGCGGTGATGGATGTTTTTGACCTCGCCTTGGAGGCGGATGTAGAAGCACGACAGGACCGGCCTCGCCACCATCACCACCGCCACCACCATCGACAACGACGACGACGTCACCATGCATCTCTCACGCACTCAAATCATCTGCTAACTGCTGTAGCAGGCGATGCGTCGAGGAACGAGAGTGCCGTCAACGAACTCGCTTCTGCTGCTGCTGTCGTCAATTCGAAAGCGTGCACTAACGCCTCGCACACGTTCTCTACGGTGGGGACCGACGCCGCGACGAGCACGCGACACAGCCGAGTCAGCAAAGGATGTCAGGCGACGGCGCCGTTGAGTGCAGCCTCGTCTACCGCCATTGCCGAAACCCCTTCCATCTTCTCCGGTAGCATCCCGCTCTGTCCAGAGGCGCGACTGCAGCATTTGAAGATGCTTCTAAGTGAGACGCGCAGCCTGCACGAAGCATTCTGGAAGCAGCTGCAAGATCTCCAGCGTCAAGAGGCGAAGGAGACGCAGCAGCAGCGAAAATGCGAGCGGCACGTATACACGGCGTGACCAACAAGCGCAACTCCTGTTCTTCTTTTTTTATTATGCCAAACATCCAAAACGTAAATTGGTCGGCAAACTAAAGATGTAAGATTCGTCTCTCGAGACACTAGCAACTGCTGTTTGTGGTGAAGCTGCGGCGAAGATGCAAAATCAAAACTAATTCGAACGATAAAAAAAAAGAAAGCAAGGACTGAACGACTAACCTCTTTGAATCAGCACAAGACAATAAAAGTAATTCAGTTTTTTTTTTCATTTGCACGTTGTCTTTGCCCGTTTTTAGCTTCTCTCGCTACTTCCCTTCCTTTTGCGCGGTACCAGCGTTTTTCTTTTCTGTGTGGTTTTCTTCCTCATTTGGATTTGATTCTTCCGTTTTGCCTCTTCGACTTTCTTTTTCTTGTTTGTTCTGTCGCCGTTGATGTTGTTTATATTATTTTCCCTCTTTCGTCTTTTCCCTGAGGCTCTATGTCGCATCGCTACGACGGTATTTCGTTACTCAAAGATTTTTTGTACATATATATATATATATATATATGTTTTTTTGTTTCAGTTAGTTCTCTCTTTAGCTTGGATGGCCTTTGGAGGAATCGGTGCGTGCTGCAAATCTCGCTTCCTCTCACAGTTCTCTCATCGGCCTGGTTTTATTGTCCCCCTTGCGAGTGCGGTATAAAGCGTGTACTCTGCTCTCCCGACACATTCCGAGGAAAGAAAAAGGAAAAGTGGTGAAACCTGACAGGACGAGAAGATACCAGTTCTCTTCTTACCTTTTTCTCCCTTTTCCCTCTTTTGCTGTATTTTTCTATCTTTACTCGACCTTTCAAGCCCCGGTTTTCTTTCTTCCCTTTGCACCTTCCCCACACTGATATCAACGACTTATTTCATCCCTGTCAGAAATCGCTCTTGGAGTCGTCATGGAAACACTTTTCGAACTGTGATGAGCTCTTCGTAGCGCTGCTTCAACTTGACCTTTTTCTTTTATGTTTGTACTGTCGTAGTTGTAGTGTGCTTTAATCATTATAACAGTAAAAGGAAAAGATTATCGACTCTTCTCTGTTATGTTTCAAGTTTATTTTTAAATATATATAGTCAGTACAATTGCTGTTTTCACGTGTGCCCATCCTCCTCTATACCCGGACGATTCGATGTTTATTTCCTTGCTTTCTTTTTCTCTTTGGCTCAGCAACCACTTCTGCGTATTTCAATTTTTAAAACGTTTTCTTTTCTTTTCTTCTCTTCTTCTTCGAAACTCCGTACTTGGTGCCGTCAAAAATGCTGAGTAAATGCTGCATTTGTTTTGGTGGCCACTTCATTGATGTGTCCGAAATTTAATAGTGAGCTTCCGAAAGAATGAAAAGAGAGAGAGGCTGAATATGTATAACCTGCTTTACGTGGAGAGTGTTCAGCTCCTTCTCTTTTTCTTCTCTTGCGCATCCTATCTTGTGTTTGTCTTCCACGGTTCCCGCTGTTTTACCTTCACCTCTTTTTGGAGTCTGTTCTTTCTTTCTTCATGGAGCGGTCGAGCCGTGCATTTGTAGCCTTTCTGTTTTCTTCATCGCTACGCGTTCCGACAAACGTCAGCTCTTTCTTCTTTCTTCGTTTTCCCATTTCTTCTTTTGTCGCGCTGTACACCCAGGTGCAAGCGATGACATGGATGCAGTTTGTTGTTGTTTAATTTGTTTTATTCGATAGTTTCACCGCTGTTATCATTGCCGTGATAGGGAAAAAGATCACATTTTTTTGCCTTTAAGTAGATTTCTGATTCCTTCTCATTTATGTATTGATATCATCTTTATCGAATGCATCTGCGCGCCCGTGTGTGTGTGTGTGTGTTAATGTGTGTGTGTTTGTGTAATTCTTGCTATACCTCCTTTTTTATTATTTCCCTCTGTCGTTGATCGTTTGCCGCTTTGTGATGTCTGTTGTTGCTGTTGATGGGTCTCTACGTACACACACACACACACACACACACAATGTAGTGATATTACCCTCTTCGCCGCTCTGCTTCGATGGCTTTCTTTCCATGATCATTGCCCGATACAATGTATCTCGCAGTTGTTGTGTGTATTTGTGTCTCGGTGTGTATGTTATCGCTAATTACTCAGATCACATCTGTCTGTGCATGGGCGTATCTTTCTTCACCTTCTTCCCTTCCTCAATTCTGTTAAATGCAGTTTTTTTTTTTTTTTCGTCTGTTGTTGTATACGTCAGTCCTGCGGCAGTCACTTCGCTTCGTTTCCTCAACCAAGCTGCCCGTATATAAAAATAGTGATGAATGTGGTTTTAGTCGTTTCCACGACACGAAAGTGCTGTTAATGAAAGACCCTCTTTTTAAAGGTGAGAAGGACAACGTGAGCTGTTGTAATGTTTTATTATTCTAACGTGTACTCGCCTTCCCGTCCCGTACGGAGAGTGAGGAAGCCATTGGGTAGAAATGGTAGCCGCCCGCCTTCTGGTAAGAAATAGGAGACAGTCCTTCCTGACAGCGAAACTGCTGACACTGCTTCTCGCAGCCCACGGCACCAACAGCGACTGCAACATTCTCAACCTCAATACGTGGTCACGACAAGAGTTCAATGGAGCACCTTCTACGTCTATCTGCCTCCTCTCCTTGTTTCTGCTTTTCTGGGACACGCATCCTCCACCCACTCACGTCTTGGCGAAGCTTTACACACGCACACGTATCTAGCATAATACAATGCCACGCCCAAGTGACTCAAACCGCGGGGGCAGCGGTAGCGGCGGTGCACCGTCAAATGAGGTGCGGGAGGTCATCGAGCGGCGCACCAAAGAGCTCGCGGAGGAGTCGGCACAGCATGAAAAGAAATTCCTGCAGGGCCGCTGGGTTACCGACACCGCCGCCCTGCGCAACCGCGAGGCGCGCCGCCGCGAGCAGGTAAACCGTCAAGCCCCAAAAAACTTAGCGAAGGTGAACATGTACTACCAAATGGAGGCGGCGAACACCGGCTTGGAGCTCGACGCGCGTGAAGTGGCGGACCGGATTAGCCAGCAGGACATCGCGCAGGGCGTCGATCTGCAAACGCAGCAGAAGCGCTACAGCCTCGTGCTCGACAAGCTCGGACCGTACAAGATCGACTTCTCCATGAACGGCACGCACCTCCTGCTGGCGGGGCTGCGCGGGCACATGGCGAACATCCGCTGGAAGTCGTTCCAGCTAGAAGGCGAGACGCAGCTGAAGGATCGCGTGAGCGACGCCGTTTTCCTCGTCGACCACAGCATGACCGCCGTGGCGCAGAAGAAGTACGTTTACATGTACACGAAGGAGGGCACGGAGATGCACCTCTTGTCGAAGATGGCGAACATGGACCGACTGGGCTACCTGCCCAAGCACATGCTGCTCGCCGCCACCTCCTCCACCTACAGCACGATGCAGTACCTGGACATTAGCACCGGCGAGGAGGTCGGTGCCAAAGTACCAGCGGTGATGCGTGACCCGACGAGCTGCCTCGCGGTGAACCCCAGCAACGCCGTCGTGGCCACCTGCGACTTGCGCGGCATCGTCAAATTTTGGTCCCCCTCCGTCGTCGACCCGCTGCTGCAGCTGAAGGGACACAAGGGCGTCATTGAGGACATCCGCTTTCACCCAAACGGCCGCTTCTTCCTCACGTTGGGCGGTGATCACAAGATGAAGGTGTGGGACTGCCGCACGCTGCGCCCCCTCGAGGAGTACGCCATCACGTACAGCTTCCACACGCTGGATATCGCCAGCTCAGGACTGGTCGCGCTGGGCGGCGGCACGAACGTACACATCTGGAAGGACCTGTTCGCCGCAGCCAAGCCGAGCTCCCCCTACATGAAATTTAATCTCGGCTACGGCAACATCGCGGAGCAAGTCAAATTTTGCCCCTTTGAGGACGTCGTCGGCATTGGACACTCGCGTGGGTTCACCTCGCTGCTGGTGCCCGGCTCCGGGGAAGCAAATCCTGACTTCTACTACGCGAACCCGCACGAGACGGAGCGCCACCGAAAGGAGCGCGTAGTCACGAACCTGTTGGATAAGCTTCCGCCGGACACGATCTCGATGGACATTCAAATACCCGGCGTGAATGAGAAGCGACTGGCGGAGTACAACGAGAATCTGCGACTCAACCGCAAAGCACGCGCGATCCGCGAGAAGAAGATACGCCGAGCTGCGAAGTCGCTGGGAGAGGCGGCCCCTGCGGCGCTGTTAGTTGGCAAGGATGACGAGGTGGAGGAAGAGCTCGGCTACAAGGAGGCACCCAGGACCCGCGAGCTGAAGTCGAAGTTGGAGTTGCAGCGGGAGCGCAAGATGGCCAAGTGGGACAAGAAGGACAGCGCCGACAAGGTGCGCAGCAAGCAGGTGCTGCGGTCGTCGCGGATTGTCATGCGGAACCGCGCGCAGCGGGAGCGGGACGCCCGCACCGGCGTCTTCGACGCGGACGCCTTGGATGAGGCGGAGGCGGCGGCCCTCGCTTCGGCGGCGCGTGCGGCAACGCAGCACAAAAAGCGGCACCGACAGGAGGCGCAGGAGCTGGCAAACGACATTCGCGGGCAACTCCGCGTGGACTTCGACGATGCGCTCGAGCCGCAGCCGTTGCAGCGTCGCCTGCGTCCACGTGATGCGGAAGCCGGCGCCGCGAAGGAGCAAACCAACGCGGCCCTACGGCGCTTTACGATGTAGGGTTGACCTCCACGTGTGTGTTGGAACGTGTGGAGTAAGGGGAGGGGGGAGGAAGGGAGAGAGAGAGAGCGATTTCACCCCCTCCCCTCTTTGTCGTTGAACAGCATCTTCTCGTCTCCTTTGGAAGTTTTGTTGGGCACCTCGTGTGCTTTGAGTCCTCCGCCCCTCTCGTATCTGCTCCGGTCCTCTTGATCATCGTTGTTTGGCTTCTCCTTCGTTTTTCTAAATATTCTAATCTACGCTTAAAATCTTAACTGTTAACGACTTCGCCAGTCTACGTAGGATGGGGGCCGCGGCTTTCCTTTTTTTGTTGTTGTCTTGTGAGACGATCTCCCTCTTGCGTGTGCGTGTGCGTGTGTGTGTGTGCCCTGGTGGCAGTGCGTCTTTTGGCTTCCAATGATACATTAACATGCCGCTAACGAATGACGACCACAGTACGTTCAAAAGAAAAAGAAAACTAAAAGAAAAAGAATTCATTTAAAGCGACTGGTGGAGGTGATGCGGCGATGAGTAGATAAAAGGGAGAGCTGCATTCGTTTGACAAGAAGAGGACAATATGGGTCTTCTCAAATATGGTTGCAATCGCCCTCGCCTCTTGGCTTTTATCGAGAAAAGGAGAGAAGTTTCATAATTCCAGTCGCCCACGAAACTGTCACAAGTACGTCTCTGCACTTGTGACTATCTGTCTGCATCTGCTTGTTGGAAACACCAAAGTTCACAGATCGTTCGTAACACCAAGTGTACTCCCCTTCCTTTTGCAGACCACTGTTTTTTTTTCCTTTTATTCTTCTCGTCTTCGTATTTATGCTCTCACCTCTATTATTATTATTTTCGTTCACGTTCCTTTTTCCGCGCTACCGCACATCGCCGCAGTACATGTTGGTGTTTCAATTTTCGTGGACACATCATTCGCATCGTGTTTTCCAGTCTGAACGTTCCATATCGTGGCACTTGTATTACTATCACGACTACCACTTTTTTTTTTTAGTTTGGAGCTCGCTGTCAACAGGGGAAAACTCCAACGCGCCCGTTATAGCCACATTTAAATCGTCTCGTAGAAGTAACTCCCCCTCCTCTTTGTTCTTGTCGTATTCGTCTCTTTTCTCTATTTTTTTTTGTTTTACATTGATGTTGACAACACACCCGTTCGTGCTGTGAACGGCCCCCCCCCCCTCCCCAACCACACACACACAAACACACAAACGGCACGAACGCTTCACACAGGCTTAACAAAAAAAAACTTATTTAGTATTAGTTCTTACTCTTCTTTTTTCTTCTATTCATCGTACCCCCCGCCAATACGACTAATTCAGACGTTCATCTCTTTCTTCCCTTCTGTGCGTGTCGAGTTCGTGATAGAGATATCAGACTCCTCGTGTCCTTTGTTTTGTTTGTTTGGACACCTTTGTCACAGTCGTCTTTGAATAAGTTTTTTTTTCCCTTTTCCCTTACTACTGTTGGATTTGTGTTGGGACGTGCTGTCGTGCCCCGTTGCGAGTTGCGCCACCCTTCATACCGCCTGCCATCTAGGAGTCTGCGTTGCATGTTGTTGCCACGCATCGAAATCTCGTTAAAAGTTTAGGCTTTTCAAATTCGAATGGACTTTCGACAAGACCTCTTTAACCGCCGCGAGATCGTCGCCATCCTGCTGGACCTCGACGAGGAAACACTCCGACGCACCGACTGCGCGCTGCCACGACCACCGTCGTCGCCGTCCGTCACACGCGACACTCCGGCAACGCATGCGCCACCGCAAACCCGCTTCGATGTCGCGCGAGCAGCACTCATGGCGTTTGTAGCGGTGAAGCTGCGTTCGGCTCCGAATCCTTCTTCTATGTCCTTTGGGCTGTACGCCGTGCGTGGGGAGGGGCAGAGAGTGGATGACGTAGTCGCACTGGTACCTCCGACGTCGTCTGGTGGTCCGAGTGCGCGAGCTGTGCAAGAAGCACTGCGGGGGTTGAGTGCGGACTCCTACGCCAGTCGCACACACATCGATACCCCCGGCACTCCATTTAAAAGCCTAAAAAAGCATGAGGACGGGAGCCCTGAAGTGGTTGCGCCGTACACCGGAGTTTTGCAACGTCTCCAACAGCTGAAAGATTCAGTTGACGCGCAGCAGCAGCAGCAGCCGGCGACGACTAACGCGTTGACACCATCACCTAGCTTTACAGCAGTAGCAGCACTGTATCGGACACCCTTTCAAAGCAGCGGAATCTTTACCGTCGATGGAGTCGCTGCGATTGCGCCAGGAAACGTAAGTGAACGAGCGAGCAGTGACAGCAGCGGAGGTGTGTGCCTCGTTGTACACGGGATCGCGGTGCGTTCGCATAGCACGTCGCTACCGACTCTGTCGTGGTCCTCCAACGCAGCAGGCACGTCTTCCTCAACTCCTGTGTCGGAAGGAACAGAGTCGTCGGTCTGGCTAGATGTGGTGGTGCTCGACGGCTCGTTGGAAACTGCGGCAGTGACCGCTGCTGCTTTGTCTCCTTCACGAGAATGTGTTGTACACGGCTGTCGATGCACCTTCCTGGACCCGGTCGAGCTCACAGGTATCACGCATCGTGGCTTAGCCCTCGGCCCCGCGCTGGTACGCGTCATGTCTCTTCCCGAAGCTCGCACCTCTGCCTTCGTCCGCCGACCGCTTTCTTTCCTGAAGATTCTTCGCAGCACCAGTGCGGGCAGCGACGCCGTCTTCACCTCGGCCTCGTCCGGCAAGTCCGCCCGGCCCACCACGCCCGTCACAGCAGTGAGTGATACAGCGGTGGCGACGACGACGACGACGGTGCGCGCCGATCATAGACACCGCTCCCCGCCGCGGCCGTTAAGTGTAAATCGAGGGGCGGGCGGCGGCAACGTGGGAGCTTCCGCACCGCCCAACACCGCTGCTGGGGGAGGCGTTGCTGCGGAGCGGTCAGGCGTCGACTCCCACAACCGACGACCCACGCCGCCACGAAGCCCCCACCGCCGCCACAGCGGACCATTCACCCCCGCTTGACGCTCCCGCGACTGTCCTCGGGGTCTGCGTTGGCAGGTGGCGACGGGACCGCAGTGGGACACCCGCCCACGGCGCGTGCCTCACCACCAACGCAGGAGTCCGACGGGACAACGGTGCGGTCCGTGCAGCACGGCCGGCGGTGACGCAGCCGAACCTCTCCACCGTTGCCGTCGCCACGACACCACCGCAGCGTACGCAGCAGGCGATGGGGGACGAAAGAGAAGGCGCCGTGCCTCGCGCCACGCTGCGACAGTCCCCCTTCAGCGTGGACGAAGACGTGCCTGCACGCGACGTGAGCGCCATAACGGCGGCAGCTGGTGCGCATCGCTACGCTGACCGCTCTCCTGACGCGTCATTGTCTCCCCATGGCGAGGAGCGCACGTCGACAGAGGATGAAAAGCCTCGGCTCTCCGCCGCACAGCCGTCGTCCACTCTATTTGTCCCATCAAGACGCACCGTTGCCGCCGCTGGTCCTG
Organism: Leptomonas pyrrhocoris; assembly: GCF_001293395.1. NCBI lineage: Eukaryota > Euglenozoa > Kinetoplastea > Trypanosomatida > Trypanosomatidae > Leptomonas > Leptomonas pyrrhocoris. The sequence continues at coordinate 1,043,039 of NW_015438359.1, forward strand.
TCTCGCCGAGTCTGAGTGGGCGCAGTCCGGAGAAAGCTTCCGGTATTCGACGACCGCCTCCTTATTCGCAGCCCACAACGATCAACACATCCGCGGCAGGAGCAGGTCGGTACACCGGTGTGGCAGCGACCACCACGCAGGCCCCGCTGAGCTCCGCTGCTCTGCAACAGCAGCCGCAACAACACTTCTCTTCCTCGGCGGCGTCGTCGTCGCCGAGCATGCCGTTTAGTCCACAGCCACCTTTCCCTGCCAACGATGAAAGCACCAACGGTACGTCGCCGCTGTCTCGTTCCAGCGGCGTTGACCCGTCCCATTTCCGTGCGACGCCCGGTTCCCACAGCGGAGGCATTCCATGTGCCTCTCTGCCGCCATCGATGGTGCCCGCAGGCAGACGTGTGAATGCTGCGCGCAATCCTCCTTTCACACGTGCGAAGCCGCCTTCTGACACACAGAAGTGAGTACATGTGGGAAGCGATGCACGCTTGCTTTGGGTGTGATCCAGTACTGTTCTTGTATCTCCCTTTCGCGGACTGGGATTGTCTTATCTGCTCACATCGTTAGCTTTTATTGGTTTTTTTTTATGTTGTTGTTGTTTGCTTTTGTTGTCTTGTGTGGGATTATCTGGGTTTTTTTTCCATGGGAGTATGTCTCACTACGGATGACAGGAAATGCTGCTGTGATGAGCCGTTTTTATCTCCTCATTTACAGAAAGACACACACACATACACACAATGACTTATTGAGCACGGATGAAGCCCCGGTTCTCAGAAGCGATGCGTGTGCCGTTATTCTGCCGGCTCCGAATGAAGTGAAGAGAGGGAGCGAGAGATCCGAAAAGGTCTTTCTTTTTCTTTCTATGTAAGAAAATGCGGAAACGGTTTCCCCTCTCCTTCATTTCCGTATTCTTTACTGCCTCGTCATCTCTGCGTTGCCGCGTCTTTCACACTACACACGCTGTGCTTTCAACGCTGGAGGCTGCAGAAGCTGCGACCTCGTCTGCTCACAGTATCGGGGGAGAGAGAGAGTAATGTGGTGGACTTCTCAAGACGTTGCTCGCCAATAGTAATATATATATAGACACACCCAATTCGCTTTTGTGATTCTCTCCCCATCGCTGCATTGGTGGAGTCACACGAACCCTTTTTTTTTGGTTCTTCTCCTATAGTGCTCCTCTTTGGATTGGAAGATTCACCAGTGGCACCTGCAGCCTTTATAAACCGCGTACGCCACTGCTGCTTTGGACCGTGGGGGAAAAAACGGTTACAACCACAAATATATACGCCACTCGTTGTTTCCACTGAACAGTACGGCGTGATGGGGTTGGGCATCGGCTGCCTGTACGCGTGTGCGCCCTTCACGCTCATCGCCTCCATCCTCCTCTTCATGATGGCGGTCATGCTGCGCGACGGCAACTGGACGTTTGAGGTGCTCGCCGCCAAGCACGGCTGGGACCGCAGTGCGAAGTCAAAAGCCTGTCGCAATGGCGGTATCATCTACATCTGCATCTCCGCCGTGCTGTGGTGCTTCGTGCTGTTGGACTCCTTTCTCATTCAGCTAGAGAAACTCCCCTCTGTTGTATCCACATTGTGGCGGCAGCGACGGCTGCCCAGCTGGCGTGAACTACGGCACAGCTCTCGAAAGCGGAGTGCAAAAAGTGCGCATCCTGCCGCCGATGTTGTCGTGGCCTCGCTTAGTCCTCACCCTCCGGCGCAGTCCACACAGACCCTCACCCCATCACCACCGCAGCAGAAACAGAATCAAACAGATGCCCAGCAGTACGCCCTCCCTCCCGCCACCGCGTCTGCCATCACTGCTCTTTCCACTTCTCCGTCCTTACCAGTTAGCGCCGCACGAGAGAGCCTCGCCGCCGCCCCGCCGTACGTCTCGAGTCCGTTAACCGCACAGGTGTACGAAGGCTCGCGCGGGGGGACGACGATGTCGCCTGCCGAACACGCACGGCGTGCTGTATCGCCGAGTGAGAACACCTCCGCGACGGCGAGTGTGCGAGAAGCTGACCACCTGCTTGGCTGAGCCCATCGACTCCATTGCGGAATGAGGCGGCATGAGGTCTGGTGTGTTCCCCGCTAAAGCTTTGGCTGCATGCAGTTGCCATGCAGTGTTCCCATTACTTTCACTATTGATGTGCGCGTTCGTGTGTGTGTTGTGCTTCATCGTCAAGGATGAAAGTACTCTTTGTGTTTTTATCGCGCATACCTTTCTTTGTTTTGTTTGCTATGGCTTCTTTTCCGCTTCCTTTTCGGTTGAAAAGAGAGTCCCGCTGGGCAGCAGAATGCGCAGTGAGAGGAGCGTCGAAGATGTGCGTGGTGATTCATCAGAGGTCGCTGCTTTTGTACTACACGTGGAATCTCAAGGAAAGAGGAGGGAGAGCGGGGGTAAAGAAATGCTTCTCCCCTCAGAAAAAAATCACATCGCAGTGCGACTTCTTTGCTTATCCGAGTGTGGGCCCGCCGTGTTGCCTCTTAAGACTCCGACCGCGCGTGTGTCTGTTCAACGCAAACCGCCCCGTGTCAACGATGTTGACTTACACACGCGGTGCATATTTGCACCGTTGCATCGAACCCGTTGTATCAACCGCTCCTTGTTTTTTTTTCCCGTCTTTTACTACCGCACCGAATGCCATCCGTTTGTCCTGCCCCTCCCTACGTCTCCGTGTTTGTTGCCTTTCCTTTCGTCGCGGGGAAAAACTCTCCCTTTTGCCGCTGTCATTATTGCGGATTTCTCATCGTCAGTGCATTTCGAGTGTTCAACCTGAACAGTAGGGAGTATCGTAGAAGAACAGAAAGAGTTTTGCTTTCACCCTTCTCCCACAGTGACATTCATCCTTGACGGTCACGGTGTACTTCCGTTTTGAGCTGTGCAGGAGCTGCCGTCGCTGGAGGACTGACGTTACATGCCTCTTTGTGCTCCGAGGCGTGGCTTTTCTTTTTCTCTCTCCTGCGACGCGGCTCTTCGCATGCACAGCACGTGCACCAACGCATCTAGTTCTCTACCCGGACTCTGTGTGTGCCGCACTCATTACCCCCAAACCGCAAAGGAACCATCCTGCCCTCTCACGGCAGCTCGCCTCATTGTTGTGGCTCTTTCTGTGCTTTTGCATGTTCTTTCTTTTCTCGCCCCGCGTGCGCGTCTACCTTCGCGGTTCCCAAAGCAGGCTTCGTTGAGTATCGTCCTCCGTTAGGTGCACGCTACGCATCAAAGGCTGGCAGTAGCACCAACGGTGTGCCGGGAAGTCATTGGATTTTCATTTAAGCTATTTAGTTGCCAAACGAATTCGTATATATAATACTCCTACTCTGAGGCGTTATTTTAAGTTAACGTGCCTCGCTGAACCACACGTAGCAACGGCGAGGTACATTTTATTCTTCGTAGGTTACTGGGCGATTGGTGAGGCTTTGCATTTCCGGTGTTGTAACGGGGAAAGAAAAACTGTTTTTCTCTCTCCAGTTTTAATATAAGTATAGTGATCTTCGATAATGTCGTTCATGTCTAGCTGTGTCGCCGTGTGCGCACCGCTCACGGCCGTTGCGTCCATCCTCCTCTTCATGATGGCGCACATGCTGCGCAGCGGCAACTGGACGTTCGAGGTGCTCGCCGTGAAGCACAGGTGGGAGAAGGAGGAGAAGGCACGTGTGTGTCGGCGCGGCGGTCTTATTTATCTCTTCACCTCTCTCGCGTTGTGGGCGTTGATGCTCCTCCACGCTCCACTGCTGCGCTTATGGATGCTGATGCCGTGGAGTCGAGACGAGCGGTGTGTAGGCGAGCCCCATACCCGGCAGGGTTTGCTGGCGCCGGAGGCAAGTAGCGGTCATATGAATATCTTGCGTAACGGTGGCGGTGGTGGTGGCCGCGGCGCGGCACTGCGATCGCAGGTCCGTTGTGGACCCCTGGGCGAGGAGGCGACGGAGATGTCTGCGCTCGACTGGGGAGAAGAAGGGATGGGTCCGTCGAGACACATCAAGAAGAGCGGGCTGGCGGTCAACGGCAGCAGTCCACTGACGGGTGACGACCCGGCGATCTTCAAGAGCACCAACGGCGTTGATATTGCCGTCGCCACTGCAGCGTCCCCTCGTAATGGTCGCCGCTTTCCCAACTTTTCGCGTAGTCTGACGGAAGCCAGCGATGGCACTCCGACCCACCCGCGCGACACGGCGTCCATCACGGCGGCCGGTGTCTCGACTGCGTGGGGCCGTGCACGCGGTCTGCACAGTCGCGCTCTGCAGGACGTCGCTGCGGAGCCGCAAGGGACGGTCACGATCCATCCCGACATCGTCCCTCCTGGGTCAGCCGTTCCTCCGTTACGCCCCTCAAAACGGCAGCAACAGCAAAGCGCGCAGGTTGATTGGTGGAGCCGCAGCGGCGAGCCGGACAGCGTCGACGATTCTGATTTTCTGTCCGACGTGGAGCTCGAGGGTGCTCGTCACCGCGGCCTGCGTCAGATTCGGGCGTCGGGCTGGGGGATGCAACGTGCTGTCGCCACCACCCGCCACCGCGGTCGTGTCACCGACGAGGGTGGGCCTCTCCAGTTGGAGGCGAATAGCAGCGGCAGACACGGTGGTGGTGCATCACCCTCAGCCCCAACTGCGGCGGCGGCGGGAGGCGAGACTCAAGCATCGATGATCACCACGCTGTGGCCGACAGCTCCGATAAGCGCTTCACGCTCCAGCTCGTCCGCGTCGAGTCCGCTTCGTAGCCGACAACGCGGGTCTGCAAGTGCGGGGCCGCCGCCTGCGACGCTGCGTCCCAAGAGCAAGCTCATTTGAAAGCTGCAGCGGCAGCCTAGTTGCTCCATTTTCTGGTTGACGCACGTGTGTGTGTTTGCGTGGAGGCTGGGCGTCAACGCCAGAGGTTACTGCGGGGGCGAGAACGTCGAAGTGGGTCATCCGTCGTCTGCGTTCTTGCCGATCAAGGGGAAACCTGCATATATATGTGGTAATTGTTGTGGCGCGAGGTAAGACGCGAGTGGCGCGTGCACTGCTCCGCTGGGACCGTGGGGAGGCCCTCACGAACCTGTACGTCTCGAGTAAAAGCAGTAGCTTGTTTCGTTGCTTTTACTTCTTCACTTCACTGCAGCTACAGCTGCATTATTGCAGGGGGGCAAAGGGAAAAGAAACTCATGTTGTTCGCTTAGTTTCATAAACACGAAACGTCGCTGGAGCATCGCTTACAAGCAAGCACATGTGAGCATTGCCTTGTGCAGAGAGAGACCCGGAAAATGCAGCAATGTTTGTCTCCTCTCCTCCTGTTTTCCCGGTGCGTGTCATGGGACCTTCTCGGCAATCGGCATTTACGTATTTGTTGAGACGGTGAGGGACAACTCCATCGCAAGTGATACTACTAGTCTCTCTCTTCCTCCTCCTCCGCTTTCCCCATTCCTTTTTTATTAATAATCTGGTTTGTCCTCAAGTGGGTGCGCATTTATTTTGGCAGCTGCACCGCTGCCTCCGTTTTTTCTTCTTTGCCTCTCCTGAGGATTTTGCTGCTGTAGAGTCAAATCAACAGCGAAAGCGGCTTCTACGCCGACGGAGTTTCTTACACAGTTTTTCTTTTTTTGAAGTAATTGTTTTTCGCCTTTCCATGAAGGCAAACAGCCGTGTCTCGCCCTCGCCCTTCTCGGAGACGGCAGTGAAGGCGTCGTCGCCGTCTGCCTCGCCGTCGCTCCCCCACGGCGCGTCCTCCAACGGTCGCGCCTTCCCGCTCTCCTCGCTGAAAAGACGCACACCGAGTCATCCTCGTCGGCCGTCGCAACAGAGCCAGTCATCCGCGTCGTCTTCCCCTTCCGCCACCTCGCGACCTCTCACCCCCGCCAGACCGGCGAGTCCTCCTCTCGCTTCTCCGCAGACGTCGGGACAGTGGGCAGAGGAGGCAGCAAGAACAGTCGGCGCAGATGCCACACCAACTTTTGCCTCTCAGGCGGCGATGTCGCCGCTTGCACGGGCATTGCAGGCGCGGTGGCGGCAGCAGCAGCAGGACATGTTAAGCCCCTCCGCCCTCACCGTCGACCGGCGGCAGCACACCACTGCAGAGCAAGACGCCCTGCGTGTGCTCGGCTCTATCGCGAAGTGGGTCGCGATGGCCGTCGAGGACGCCGCGCACACCGTCCCCTATCTCCTCGCCTTCGCTGTCGCCCCGCTGCCCTCGCTGCGGACTCAGGTGGTGGCGCTGGCGGCGCTGCGCGGGGTGCTGTCTTCACTACCCGGTGTGTACGGCACCGACGCTGCCCGTGCGTTCGTGGAGGACCTATTTCTGGGGGAGCATCAGGCCCTGAAGGCACTGAGTCTGTCTGCGCTGGTTGCGGTGGACGGCTCGCCTAGTGAAGGAGGCAACGTGAAGGGTGCCTCGCCGTTGCCCTCGGCTGCATCGTCATCGTCATCCTCCTCCTCCTTGCTCAAACGCCGAGGCGGGCACCGCAGTCTTCTCTCCCGCGGTGGTCCCGCGGTTCGAGGAGAGCTTGGAATGATCAATGGCGAGCTCTCCTCCACCTCTCCTCGTAACGCCCATGCTCCCCGGCAGTTCATCTCGTCTACGCGCCGCAACTCCCCCTCTCACGTAGTGCAAGAGGAGGCACCAGCAGTACAATCCGCAAGCAAGGCAGCCGAACTGCGCAGCCGCGTCGCGCACATCAGCCTGTGCTTACTGAACGATGCGGCCACGCTCTGCCGTTCCATCGCAGATGCCCTCCTGTCCAGCGACGCCTTGCTGAAGGCTTCCCTGCGCTTCCTCGCCACCGCCGCCGCCGCCGCGACTCCGCAAGCCATTGCACCGTCTTCTGCAGCCACGAAAACCTTCGATAGCACTCAACGCAACGCCGCGGACATCATTCGCGTTCTGCTGACTCTTCTCACGACGGAGCCGGCGCAGGATAACGAAGTGGCATTGGTGCTCTGCAGCTACGATGCCCCGCGTGCCGTGTGTACTCTCGCGCAGAGCTTGCTGTACCCGTCCTATGACGCCCGCGGCGCCGTGCGCGAAGCCGCGACCGTCGACGAAGGCGGAGGCGAAGCAGCGGAGAGGCTCCTGTGGAATTCGCTGAAGGTGCTGGGCTGGCTGACGCGCGGGTGCCCGTCCGGCTTGAAACACTACCTGCGCGAGTGCAAGTCCCTCGCCTCGTTTCTCTTCCACGCGCTCACTGTGCCAGTGGCCGAGATACGCGAGGCGGCCGCGTTGTGGCTCGCCGCACTCTTAGAGACCCAGGCCCACGCTTCTCTGCCGCTGGTGAATGAACTCCTCGATTGCATGCCCGCCACTGCCACCACGACTGCCGCAGAAGCGGGCGTGTCCACCATGGGAGCTTTGGTGGAGATGCTGCGCTGGCGGGGTGCGCAGATGCACGTGTACGGCGTTGCAGCCATCGTGTGTTGGCGGTGGATGCTGCTGTCCCACCCATCTCGTGTCGCCGCGGTGCTACAGCGGGACTCCAGCCTGCTCGCCACGCTGATGGAGCTTATCCTGCGTATTTCGCCTTCGTCCGCTACGCTGGTGGAGGATACGGTGGGAACTGCATCGGACGTCTCAGCTCACCGAAGAATACGCGGAGCAGAAGAGAAGAGCCCCTCGCAATGCCCCGCAAAGGCTTCCAGCGGCGCCCGAGAGTTAGCGTCCGCCTCGCTTCCGCTGCGCTTGATGGCCCTGGAGGCGGTGCACGTGTTGACGCTCTCTTTCGCGCTGGGCAGCCTTGAAACACGCGCGCGACTGGCAGCGCAGCTCGTCGGCGGCTCGCTCTCTCCCACCACCCTCCGCCGCCTGCGTGAGGCCGCACACTACCTCATAGAAAAGACCCACCCCGCGTACTACGACGCCTTCCCAGCGATGGAGGTGAAGCTCGCCGAGCCGGAGCTCAGCGCGGGCATGCGACGCGCCGGGGCAACACTCAACCCACCGACCGCTGTCGCCGTCAGGAGCAGCGAGTTGGACATCGCACCCGCCTCACCGCCCAGAGCAACCACAAGCGTGGTGGTGCGTATTACAGCAGGTGGGCAGTGGCGCCAGCTGATCGTGGAGAGTCTGGCAGAGTTGACCGCGGGCGAGCCGGCGGGGTCCAGCGAACTTGTCGCCGCCACTCGCACGTTGTCCTTGACGGCACCCTCGTCGTCCTCGTCGCGGAGGCGGACAGGGGGTGCGTCGCGGCAGTCCGCCAGCGACCGCCAGCACCACCACCAACTTCCGCTGCTGTCGCCTCCACCGCACCTACACAGCGCGACCTTCGGCCTGTCTTTAAGCGGGGACGCGGACGCTGTCGCGCCGATTCGTGTGCTGGGCGCCGCATTTCCCTCGTCTTCGTGGGGCAGTGGCGAAGGTGCAGAACCAGCAAAGGGTGACGGCAATGATGATGATGAGCACGTGGACGAAGAGGAGCATCGAGTCGATATCCACTCCATCGTCTCCGCCTCTCTTGCCGAAGGTCAGGGTGGCGCCGTCGTTCCGGCCGCCACCGCACTGCGCATGCCGCGCACCGTGCGGGAGGCGACGCTGCTTCCGACAAGCCAAAGCACAACTAGTTTTCGCTTTCGCGTGGTGCAGCAGGCGGAGGGGCTCGGCGGTCTCTTTGTGCAAGACAGCATGTGCACCGTCCTCCATCTGGCGCAGCACTACACGTCGTCCAAAGAACCCGCATGGGCAGGGCAGGACAGAAGGCGTGCCTCACAGATGCGAGAAAAGGCACACACGAGTCTCACAGATGCGTTGCACGTGGATGCGTTGGCGCATCCGCGCGGCACATCGCCCAGCGCCGTTTTCGGCTCTGCACCCCGCTTTGACCGCACCCTCTCCCCCACGAAGCGCAATCCGTTTTCCCCGGTCGCGAAGGTGACGAATTCTGACCGTGCGTGGTCGATTCAGGCGTTGCGGCGCGAAGACGTGCTGCTCTTTCTTATTCGCTACGCACGCCTCATGACGGAGCTGCCGGAGGCGATTGAGGCCGTGGAGGATCATCTGTACTACCTTCGACGGCAGCTGCAACTGTGCCCCACGCGAGACGTGCGCCGTCGCTGCGTGCTAAATGACCTGTACATGAACGTGTACCCCAGCATGCATCTCTTTCTGCGTTTCATCAATCAGCAAGCACGGCGGTCTCGTGGGGTGCTGCAGATGTTGTCGTCGTTGAACGGTGGCACGATTCACTCGGGGAACTTGCTGGAGGCCTACGATGCTGTGGGCCAGTGCGTGGGATTGTTTGCGGTGGAGTGAATTGAGAAACGGAAACGCATGACCGTTACGAGGATTCAGAGCAGCGTTACTGGTCATTCAAATCTAGCGCAGCGGATGTGTATTAGCTAGGCCAGTCACGACTCCGTGTGCGTGGGGTAATAATAATTATTATTCTTTTTTCCCTCCACGTTCTTAGAACTTTGTGTATATATACATATATGTGGAACGCATAGAGAAGCATCGAACTACGCATTCACGGTTCAAAACAACGTCATTTCAACAGATGTACGAGAAATTGTTCCGAGTGGGACAGCGAAGAGCTTCAACGGCGAAAACACACTGCGGTCGGGCTTTCCGAGGTCTCGCGGGAGTAGTATGGGATCGACCTCATTACGAACTAATCTCGTTTCCACTTCCGCTTCGGTTCAAAATGAATGTCATGCGTGAGGAGGGTTCATTTGTGTTTCTCTTCAGAGTCTTAGGTGCTCCTAACGTCGTGGCCAGCGTGTCGCCGACATTCCAGCGTCTTACCATTCTTTATTCTTTGCTCGCGTCTCTCCCAAAACGTCTTGTGCCACGTCTTCTGTGTCTCTTCCTGCTCCTCTTTGTTTTTAATGACTTTCTCGTGATGATGAGCAACGATTGTTTCGTCGTTGCTGTTGTGTATTACCGGGCTTATTGCGTGCGCAACGCCGAGCGGTGCTGCTGCGAAACAGCAGATCTACTTCTATCTGTTTATCCACCCTCGGTCGCTGTATCGGTTGATTGATTGAATTATTTTTTTATCCCCTCCCTTTCTTGTCATGGATCTGCGCAGTCGATCAGAGAGGCGCGTGGCGGATGGCAACGGCGCTGCTGACGCAGCCTTACTTGCAGACGACCCCTACGACGACCGGCACCGCCAAACCAAAGCGCTGGCACGGTTCGAGCGGCAGAAGGTCGCGTGGGAACGCATGCAAAAGCACCTCATGTCCGTAACCGCACCCGCCTCGTCGCGCATAACGAAGGGTACCGCCGCCACCAGCCGCGGCAGCAGGGAACTCGCGCACACGATGGGCAGCTCCGTGCCCAACATGGTTATTGCCACCGCGGCTGCCCGGTTGAAAGCCGAGGACGACACCCTTCTGCACGTCGCCACCGCGGCGTCGCATCGCGGTGATGGGAGTCACGCGTGGGAGGGTCTCCTGCGCAGTACAAATGAGCAGGGCACTCGGCGGCTCGTGCCCATCGGTCGCACCTGCCAACCGTACCCGCTCTACGGCGAGGTGCACGACCCGAGCACGCTGCCGGACGACCACCTCGCCTTTGCCCGCGTCGTCTCGGAAGAGGACGCGATGGAGGCGTCCAATGGGCTCGAGAGCCGCAGCCAGCCGTTCGCGCAGTCGACGCTGTCGGGCGGCGGCACGTGGAGCGGCGGCAGCAGCAAGCTCATGCGAGAACACACGGTGGCCAAGCAGCGCGTCAAGGCCGCCCTCACCAACACCACCACCACCAAAGCGGCTCCAAAGGACCTTTTCATCGACGAGGCCGCATCGCTTCCGCACACCGCGGCGGCCTACGAGGACGCCGAGAAGGAGCTCTCCCCCTCGTCCTACTACGAGGAGCAGCTGCGGCGGTTCGCGCCCTACGTGCAGAATCGGCTGGGGCATTTCCTGCAGCCCCGCACCTTCCTGCACGTGGAGGGCCACCCCGCTCCACACGCCACCCCCGAGGACGAGACGCGCCTGCGAGAGACGGCAGCGGCAGCGGCAGCAGACGGAGAAGACGACGCGCCGGGATCGGTACCACCGGTGGAGTACTTCCCTCCGCCCCCGCAACCACCACAGACGCAGCTGTGGACCTCCAGCGCCTTCGCCAGCCGTCTGCCCAGTCGGAATAGCGCCAACAGCGCCGCCGCCGCTGCTGCTGTTTCTGCTGCCGGTGCTGCTCTTTCGGTTCACAGTGCCGCGACGTCCGCGCGCCGTGCGGATCAGCGGAGTTCGATGGGTGAAAATGACGACGGCGAGGACGAGCGTGAACTCCCGCGTGACAGCATCGCCACCGCACAGCCGCACTACACGGAGTCGAGCACGACGGACGGCGACCACCACAACGACACGCAGCGCTCACAGCCGCCGTCGCCGCTGCACCCAATGCGGGTGCAGGAGAAAGTGACCTCTGTGCAGGCGGACAAGGGGAACAACGCGTTGACACTGGAGCCGCAAGACGGACCGGCGATGGAGCTGTCGACCCGCTCTCTCCTTTTTCGAACCTGTCCGCGTGAGCTACTGCAGGGCAGTGCGACGCTGCGGAACACGGGCACCACAACAATTTACTACAGCTGGGCAGTGGTGGACGCGATGCAGGAGCACCTGCGCGAGCTCTACGAAGCGGAGCACGAGGCAGAGAAAGACGAGGAAGAGGTGGCAGCAGCCGGTGGTGAGCAGAGCGACAGACGCAGTGAAACCAAGAGACATCGACAGCCAAAGGTCAAGCCAGACACAGCGCTTCCCTACGCATCCTTGAGTCTCACACATCAGTTGGCCGCCCACCAGCACAACGCGCGCGAGTCCTTCTTCTTCATGTCCGCCCCAATGAACGGCGTCGTGTTGCCGGGCGAGGAGGTCATCTTTCCCTTCTCGGTGCGGGCCACTCGTGAGGGCGTCTTCCAGAGCACCTACGAGCTGCTCACCGTACCGCCCGCGCCGGAGCGCGTCTTTGTGCGGCTGCGCGCCCTTGTCCAGCGGGACGGGCCGACACTTGAGTGGCTCGCCCGTCCCGTGGCCGCGGCGCTTGAGGCGAAGGTGGCGGTCGACGCGCAACGGCGACTGGTGCAGCACCTCAGCTCGAACACGCGCGCGATTGCCGCGTCGGCGCTGCACGATCGCGTAGCCGCGCTGGACGGCGCCGTAGAGGTGGCGAAACGGGCTGAGAAGGCGACACGTCGCGCGCAGGCGGAGGCGTGGCACAGCGCGAATCGCATGACCTTTGACCGCATCCCCTATCATGCAGCGGTGTACGACAAGCTGGCGAAGCTGTCCGCTGTGGTGCGGGAGACGTATGTACTGCTGAGCAAAGGAGACGACAAGACAGGCAGGGCGAAAGCCGCACCGCAGCCGCCACAGCCGAAGGAGAAGGAAACGGCGTCGGGCGGGGCGGCAGAGTCGCGCGTAGTTGACACTCCGCAGAACCAAGGCACCGCCCCCGCTGCTGTGGTGACAATCCTTTCTCCAGCTCCGAAAGACCCACAGGCACCACCACCGCCGCAACTGCAGCAGCAGCAGCAGCCACTTCCTCCTCCATCCGAAGAGGAAACGCTCTCCCTGACAACGATTCAGTGGGACGGCGCGCTATTGCCCCTCTTGTACCAGATCATGCACATCCGCGACAACGCCACACGACAGGTGTTTCTGGAGGCGGTGCAAGTACTCCTGCGCGCTGCTCGCGCCGCCAGCGATGTGAAAGCGGCCAACAAACCGGGGACCGGCAGCGGTGCCGTTCGCGGAAACCAACACGGTGACCCCACGACGGTGAGCGGCAGGGAGGAGGAAAACAACGAGGGCGGGGATGATGCAGAGGAGGAAGAGGTTCCGCTGACGATGCTGTTGCAACGTGCCGCCGCCGCCCTCGCCGACGCCGTTGTGTCGCGCCAGCAGACGATTGTGGAGAAGCAGTGTGAGGGTTTTTCCGCACAGCCCGTCAAGCCCGCCGCCGCGCTCTCGCTGTCGCCTGCGCCGCCGTGCGAAAGCGGGACCACCAGTGGCACAGGGAAAGGCCGCGCCACGTCCTCCTCGGCGCAGAGTGGGAGCGGCGGCAGTAGTGCTGGCAACAGAGCTGCGAAGAAGAACGCAGCCGCTCCGGGCAGCGCGCGTGGCGCCACCGCCGACTCGCGGGAGAACAAGAACGCCGCGTCTGCTGCGGACGGTGGTGCTGGCAGTACGGCGGCACCCCCCACGATCACCGCTGCACAGCGTCTTCTGATGAGTGCGATACCGGCAGCTGCCTTGGAGGGGTTCAGCGTGACGCAGGCCAATGCCGAAACGGCGAGGCTGTGGAGGGCGGCTGAGAAAGGCGTGGGGCAGGCACGCATGGAAGGCGAACTGGCGGCGGCAAAGAAAGCTTTTACGGAGCTACTCACCGCGCTGTTTCGCGAAGTCATCGACGCCGCGTGCGATCGCACACCTCTGGCGACCTGCACGGCGACTCGGCTGGCGGAGTTGCGAGAGGTGCAGCAGAGTACGCCGCTGGTGGTGGACATGAGCGTGGATCCGCTGGTCGCCCCTCCCGTTGGGAAGACGAGCAAGAGGAAGTAGGCGATCCTCTGTTTGATTTGCTTTGTCTGACGCATGTAATGGTAGCGCCACTTTGAGGCACAAAAACTTTAGCTTGGTAAATACATATTTCTCTTTTATTTATGTAGAGTAGGTCCGTCAACATACGCAGAACTCTTGTTTTTTGTTTGTGTGTGTAAGCGTGTGGTTTGGCCAAGGGACATGCGAGAGTAAAAGAGGCGATGTACATAGCTCCGCCCGGTATATCGTGATAAGATCGTTGTCTCCGATTGTATGTTTCTCTTTCTTCTGTGTGACGAACTCAATGAAAAAAGGGCAGCAACAAAGTAGCACAGCACTCTCTCCCTCTTTCGCGCGGACGTTGGAGCTTCTCCGCGGCTCCAGCAAGCGAGCGTGTTTTGTGGGATGCTTGATGAGGTCTTGGTGATAGGTGAGATTATTATTTACGTGTTCGTGTGTAAAAGCAAAGCAGCGAATAATGGGCCGAGTGAGTGTGATGGCACCTAAAAAGCAAGCATATATATATGCAGACACTTCGTCACATCCCCACCCCTCTCCCACCCTCTGTGTGTCTTCTCTCGTCCCCTCCTTTTTCAATCGTCGTTCCATAAATAATTGCTGTCTGGATGCGCAAGTGAACTGCCAACGACACGCACACGAACAAGAACAATAAAAGCGTTTTTTGTGTTTGTTTGCCGCTGCATTTTTTTTTGTCAGCAACGTGACAAAGAATAAGCAGAGAGATACCTTTATTCATCTACCAACAACAACAGAAAATTCCTTCTCTTGTACTTCCTCCCATACATATCGGTTGTACTTTTTCGTTCCTCTCTTAATCTATCACTTCTGTATTTGCATTATTGAAGTGTGTGTAGCCTCTTTTTTTTGTTTTTGCTTTATCTTTTCTACCTCATCGCCCCCACCGCCATTCACTATTTCACACTCGTGTGATTGTGTCCACGCAGTGCGGCTTAGCGCGATCTTCTTTTTTTTTCCTGTACATCGCTGATCGCGTTGTTCTTGTGTTGTGGCGACTCCCCTCGTTTTCTCGAGCCGTCTCCTCAAAGGGAAACAGAAAGAGACTCGTAGACGCGAAGACGCAACGCAGGTAGTTACTCCTGCCGACAGCCACCAACATCCCCACTACAATTATTACAAGAAAGTGCGTATATATATACTTGTATAAGATGAGCGCCCCTCGTGAGCCAAAGCTCGTGCAGGCGCCGAACCGAGCACAGTCTGGCGCCACGCCCAAAAAAGCTGGCACACCGCCCACGCGGGGTACCACGCCGGTACGCAACAACACGCCCGCCCGCGCTGCCGCCCCGAAACTACACAGCAACGGCAACGGCAACCACAAGGCTCCCTCAGCGGTGCCGCAGTACCACGACCCAGACCGCAACCTCACCTCCGAAGATGCCGCCGAGGGCACCGCCGCCTTCAAGAACCGGGTGTCCGAGATCACCTCTTTCCGCGTGGTGGCGCGTGTGCGTCCGTTTATCAAAGAGGAGCTGGCGGAGATGGAGGGGCAGGAGCGCCGCTCGATTGTGGAGATGACGGAGACCAAGACGATCCTGCTGGACCCGAAGGATAACTGGGCCCCGAAGGCGCAGTTCGAGTTTGACGCCTCGCTCTGGTCCATCCCGCCCACCCACCGCATCGTGCACACCTTCCAAGACACGCGGCACAAAACCTACGCGACCCAGAAAGACGTGTACGACCTGATCGCCAAGGACCTCGTCCCGCACGTCTTCAACGGCTTCAACAGCTGCATCCTCACCTACGGCCAGACCGGCAGTGGCAAGACGTACACCATGATGGGCCACTACAACCCCGACGCGCCGTGCGGCGGCGATGGCGAGGAGGGCATCATCCCGCGCGTGTCAAACGACCTCTTCTTAATCTTGAAGCAACGCGAGGAGGACGAGGCGCGGATGAAGCAGCAGCGCGACCGCACGAAGTTCCGCGTTGAGGTCAGCTTCATTGAAATCTACATGGAGCGCGTGCGGGACTTGCTGGACCCGGCCCTGCGCCACACCCGCGGCAACGAGCAGCTGCAGGACGCCCGCATCCGCCAGGACCCCTACAGTGGCCCCTTTGTGGAGGGTGTGACGAAGTACGAGGTGGAGAACTGGGCGCAGTGCTGTCTGCTGCTCGATCGCGGCTCGCAGCACCGCACGACCTGTGCGACGGCCATCCACAACCAGTCCAGCCGCAGTCACGCCATTTATCAGATTACGGTGCTGCAGGAGCAAGTGGTGCCGGGCAAGAACAAGTTCGCCCTGCCCTCCTTCAAGACCCAGGCGGGTCGCATCAACCTCGTCGACCTCGCCGGCTCCGAGCGGGGCGGCTTCCAAGACTACGTGAAGGAGTCGGCGGCCATCAACACATCGCTGCTGGCCCTGCGTCGTGTCATTGACAACTTAACGGAGCGGCAGAATATGCTGATGGAGCAGGCACGGGCGGAGATCACCGGCGGCTATTACCAGGAGCGCCCGCTGCCGCAGGTACCGTTCCGCGACAGTGTGCTGACGTGGCTGCTGAGCGACAGCATCGGTGGCAACGCCCGCACGACGATGGTGGCCACGCTGAGCCCGCTGGTGAAGAACTACGGCGACACCCTCGCCACCCTGCAGTGGAGCAGCAAAGCACGCAACCTCGTTACGCTGGTCAAGATGAACAATCAGGAGATGGTCTCCGACGGCATGGCGAACAAAGCCGGTACCCTCGACAACGCTGTGCGCATTCAACGTCAGAATCTTGATAGCCTGCGGCAGACACTGCGCAAGAAGCAGGAGGACGCGCAGCAGCTGGAGCGGCAGACCAAGACGCTGAAGAAGACGGTGGACAAGACAAACGCGCGCGTCAAGGTGATCACGGACGATCGCGCCGCCCTTATCATCCAACGTACCTTTCACCGATTCATGTTCTACAAGAAGTTTGAGTCCTACGAGCTGCACTACGCGAAGCTGCGCAGCGCCAAGACGTCTGCCGGCGCGAGCGCCAGCGACTTCGAACGCATTCGAAAGGAGGCCGAGGCACGTGAACAGGCCGCGAAGGAGAAGCTGAGAGAGGCGGAAGCGAAGACAGATGAGAAGGCGGCGGCGGTGGCGCGTTACGAGCAGACGGCGACCGCACGCGCTGAGCGCCGCCGCGAGGCCGAGGAGCGCCATGCCAAAATTTGTGACACGATCAACGCGGGCGAAGTGCTGCGGCAGTACGCGGAGAAGCGCGCCAAGGAGACGGCGGCGGCGCAGGCGGCGATGGACGCGGAGAAGAAGGTGCGCGCGGAGCGGGAGCAGAAGGTAGCGACGATGGAGAAGACAATCGCCGAAAGCAAGTCCGTCGAGGGGCAGGCAAGGATCAAGCAGGACGCGGAGGACCTCGAGGAGCTGCGGAAGAAAAGAGATGACATCCGCACGCGCCGTAATGAGGTGATTAACCGGCTTGTCGCCCTGCGTGAGAAGCACAAGAAGGTCTGCAAAAACAAAAAGTAACAGGAAGATTGGTTTTTGCTGAACGTCTTTTTGGTTTGTTTGTTTCTGTGTGTGGAGAAGCTGAAAGCGAAGCAATTTCAATTAAGGTAGTCCAGCCCAACCGCGGGAAGAAATAGCAGATAAGTTTGTCACTGGAGCTTTGAACTGTCTCTTTTCTCGCCAGGTACTTTCTCTCACACACACATACGAAGAAGCAAAAATAGCTTCCTCTTTTAGCCTTCATCGATTATATATATATATATAAAAGTCATCTCTTCCGCGTCAAAGGACTCGAAGCACGTAACGCTGTGCAACAACGGCGGAAAGCAGAATCTTTTGCTTGGTGTTTGGTGGTGGTATGTACCGGATTCTGTTTTCCCCTCTTTTAATGGTCGCTTACTTGTTTTACAACAGCGTCTTTTTCGTTGTTCGAATTCGTTTCTGTTATCTTTCTTATTGTACCGTCTTTTTCTTTCTTTTGCGTATTTTTCTCTCTCTTTGTTTAGTGCGCCTGCTGTGGCGTATTTGCGTTGATTGCGTTGTGAAAGGCGAAGAGATCGCGCGAGGCACAGAGGGAGGCAACGCAGACCCGGAGACACTCCAAGGATTTTTCTAGTCCAAAGGAAGCCGTTTCCCGTTTGTTTATCATTTTAATGAACAAACACCGCCAAAAGAAGAAAAGAAAATGGACTCAGCTAGAGAATGATCTGTGTCTTTCTGAGTGTTTTGTTTGTTGCTTTTCCTTCTTGATTCCCCTCCCTCCCTTTTTCCTTTGAAGAATGTCACGATGTCGCGCTTTTTTCGAGCTGTGCGTGTTTGAGCAGCGGCAAGCGCCATGCGTTGTACGCATTGTTTCTCTGCACTTCTTTTACTCTTTTGGACTTTCTGGAGCGTATTAGATTTCTCTTTCATCTGTTTTTCTCTTCTCTTTTTTTTTGTTTCTGTTTTCTCTGTTCGATCACTTTCATTGTTAGAGTAGTTTCTTCCTACAAGGGAAAAGGAAAACACTTAGAAAAAAGGAAGGTGCTTGCGCCTCGCGGATCGAGTGTGGTTTCACCACGCTTCCTCAGCGTTGCGGTTTGGGACACACGGCTCTTTCTTTTTTTTTCTCCCAATTAAAAGATGAAGAAAAGCGCAAACGTCTGCTTCTGCTTTGCAACTTTGCAAAATGAGGAGCGGTGACTCACAGACCGTTCTTTTCTTTTCTTCCTTCGTCTTGTGCTACTCTTGTACTATTTTCGGTTCCTGCGTCATCACGGTATCACACTCTCCTTCGCCACCTCCTCCTCTCTCCTCACCGCGCTTGTTCGTGTCGGCTGTTGAATTGAAGCTCGCATCGCGATCCTCCAGCGCAACTGGTGTGCGTATTCCCCCTACTATTATTACTGTCTGTTCATTTTCTTTGTGCGTTCTCTTCTTTCACGTCTTGCCGTCTCCTCCGACTCGCTGTTTTTTCCTTTCCCGTTTCCAGGAAAAAAGAAACTGCAAAGATCGAAGCAGAGGATTCCATTCTATACACACATACACACAGACACACACGTCGGCACACGGCGAGGAACGGTATCTACCTGTCAAACAGCAGCAGCGGAGTTTTAGTTGGCTTCCCCTCTTCCTTAGAAATACGCGCACAGCACACAGTTGTTATTCGTAGGGTTTTCTTCCCCTTCATCACCGGTGAGCCGTAAAGAACTGGAAAAGGCTAGAAAAGAAAAATGCTTTCCGAGGACGAGCAGAAACGGCAGCTGTACAACCGCCAGGAGTATGTCGTGGGCGCGGAGACGCAGGCGAAGTACGGCTCTACGACTGTCCTCGTCGTCGGGGCCACGGGTCTCGCTGCGGAGATCATCAAAAACATCGTCCTGACCGGCGTGAAGAGCGTGAAGGTGCTGGACGACGCACTGATTAGCATCGAAGACCTCGGCACCAACTTCTTCCTCCACCCCGGTGATGTCGGCAAGCCGCGCGGGGCGACGGTGGCGAGCGCGGCGAAGGAGCTGAACCGTTTCGTGGACGTCTCGGCCGTCACGGGCGACGCCCTCGCGCACATCCCCACCGTGCACGTCGTCATTTACGCGAACGACTTCACCGCCCGGCTTGGCGAGGCGAACCGCGTCGCGCGGACGCACCACGTGAAGTTTCTCAGCTGCGAGAGCCGCGGCGTCTGCGGGTGCGTTTTTGTCGACGGCGGCGCAGCGCTCGACATCGTCGACACCGACGGCGAGGACACCGTCACGTGCGTGGTGACCGCCCTCTCGCCGGAGGGCCTCGTCACGCTGCAGGAGGACAAGAACCACGAGTGCGAGGTGGGCAGCAAGGTGTACTTCACCGGGCTCAGTGCGGTGCCGGGGGCGAATACGGCGGACCCATCCGCGCCCGCCGCGTGGAGGCTGTTCGAGGTGGCGGAGGTCATCTCGCCGCACATTATGCGGCTCGCTGGCATAAAGGAGTTAATGGGCAGTGGCGAGGGGGGCGGCGCCGCCGCGATCGACGTGGGCACCAGCGCCTACTTACACACCACCAAGAAGGGCCGGCGCGAGCACTACAAGACGGTGGAGGAGAGTCTGGCCAACCCGGAGTGTCTCATGATATTCGACAAGGAGGAAAAGCACGCGGCGGCGGCAACGCTGCATGCGATGTTCACCGCCGTGGCGAAGCGCGGGCACGCGCCGACGTCGGCGGCAGACGTCGAGGAGGTCATCCGTGACGCCTGTGCCGCCAACGCGGAGGCGGAAGCGGACGTGATGCGTCTGCTGCTGCCGGTCTTCGCGGGCGACCTGAACCCGATGGCGTGCTTTATTGGTGGCATGGCGGCGCAGGAGGCGTTGAAGGTGTGCAGTGGTAAGTTTACCCCCCTGCACCAGTGGTTGTACTACGACGCACGGGAGGTCCTGCAGGCCCGCCTCTGCGGCGCCAAGAGCGTCTCGGCCGGAGCCACAGCAGCAGCAGCAGCAGCCGGCACGTCCGTCTTTCCTGACCGCACGGCGACACCTTCGCGGTACTCCAGTCAGGAGGCGGTGCTGGGCCACGCCTTCCAGTCTTACCTGCACGGGCGCAAGGCATTTATTGTTGGGGCCGGCGCCCTCGGCTGCGAGCTGATCAAGAACGTTGCGTTGATGGGCATCGGTGAGGCCTCCATCACCGATATGGACACGATCGAGATGAGCAACCTGTCCCGGCAGTTTCTCTTCCGCCACCACCACATCGGCCGCGCCAAGTCGGTCGTCGCGGCAGAGGCGGCGCGGAAGATCAACGAGGAGGTGAAGATGACGTCCTACGAGTCGAAGATGGCCCCCGAGACGGAGGTGATCTTCAACGAGGACTTCTGGGCTCGCCAGTCCGTTGTCCTGAACGCGCTGGACAACGTCATGAGTCGCAAGTACGTGGACGAGCGCTGCCTGTTTTACCAGAAGCCGCTCTTTGAGAGCGGTACGCTGGGCACCAAGTGCAACATGCAGCCCGTCATCCCCTTCGTGACGGAGAGCTACAGCAGCAGCTACGACCCGCCGGAGAGGGGGATCCCGCTCTGCACCCTCAAGAACTTCCCCAACGCGATCGAGCACACCATTCAGTGGGCACGGGATTTGTTTCACCTGCTCTTCGCCAGCGTGCCGGCGGACGTGAACCAGTACTTGAACGACCCTGCCGGGTTCGCGCACAACCTCAAGAACGACCCGGCCGCCGCGGATACGGTGTTGAAGAACGTGAACGACGCCCTCGTGCGCTGGCCAACAAGCGCCGCGGACTGCGTGCGCCTCGCCCGGCTGCTCTACCAGGAGCACTTCAACGACGGCTTCCGCCAGCTGCTGCACAACATCCCGCTCGACAAGCGCAACGAGGACGGCCAGTTATTCTGGAGCGGTGCGAAGAAGCCGCCCACGCCGCAGGAGTTCGACCCGAGCTGCGAGGACGACATCGAATTTGTGTACCACTGCACCTGCCTTTTTGCGGAGATCTACCAACTCTCGCCCTTCGCCCTGTCGAAGGAGGAGACGGCGCAGATGGCGGCCGCGGTGCAGGTGCCCGAGTTCGTGCCACGCCACGCTGTGTTTGCCACCTCGGAGAAGCAGACCTCGCAGCAGACCTCGTCGCCCAGCGGCATCTCCTTCGCTGACCTGCCGCCCGCGTCGCACTTCGGCGCGCGTCGCATGAAAGCAGAGGAGTTCGACAAGGACGACAGCACAAATCACCACATGCAGTTCATCACGTACTGCTCCAACATGCGCGCTCGTGCCTATCACATTCCCGCCGCAGACCTGAACCAAACGAAGCGCATCGCCGGCAACATCATCCCCGCCATGGTGACCACGACGTCCCTCGTCACTGGGCTGGTTGGCTTCGAGGTGCTGAAGTACCTTCTCATTCAGTTTCATCACCACCAACAACACTCACCCGCGTCCTCCACGGCGAGTCTCGTCTACCTCGACGCGGACGAGGAGCCGGAGCAGCTCGTCACGCTCTTTCGCAGTGCGTTTGTGAACATTGCGCTGCCTTTTATCGCCTTCTCCGATCCGATCGTGGCGCAGCAACGCTGCTACGTCCTGCCCAGCGGCAAGAAGCTGCGCTGGGGTATCTGGGACCGTCTGGAGGTGGCGGAGGGGCGGGACCTGCCGGTGAAGGAGTTGGTGCAGCTGCTGCACGACCGCTACGAGTTGGAGGTGTTCATGATCGCCCTCACGAACGGCAAGATGATCTACACCGAGTTTGGGGGCAAAGCGAAGGACAAGGAGAAGCGTGTGTCGGTGGTGGCGCAAGAGAAGGGCGAGATCCTGCAGGAGGAAGTAGCCTACTTTGATCTCGTGGTGACGGGCATGATCGGCAACGACGACGACGTTGATGTGCCGATCATCCGCTATCGCTACCGGTTCTAATGGAGAGTTAATTTTGTTTTGTTTTTTCTTCTTTCTTTCTGACTGTTTGACGCTGCTCCCAAGATGAGTGTTTTTTACCAAGTATACGTGCAATTACTATTATTATTATTTCGCTTTGGTGGGTGTGTTTAGCGTGGTGATGGCGTTACGTATCGCGCTCGTTGATGGGCTTTGCGCCGACTCGTTTGTTTCCGATGTTGGCGTGGTTTACTATTATTAATAATAGCGTCGTCACTTTTATGGCTACTATTAACTTTATTTGCTGTCCGACTGCGCTGATGCAAGATGTTGGGATTTTTAGTTAATCCATTCGCTTTGGTGGCGGTGGTGGTGGTTTGTCTTTATCATTGAGTTAGTGTGATCAGTGACTGTTTCTCAAGCACGACAATGAAGCCAATGGCTGAGGCGCCCCCCCCCACCCTCTTCTTTGCTGTTACGAGATAAGCCATGAACAGACTCGCTCTCATCTTTCATGTTGACAGTTCATACTCAACAGCTTGACAAAAGAGGGTGGTGGTGCGGCAGCGGTGGCCGCGTAAAGTGAGCGACAACGACGTGCGTTTGTTTTCTTTTCTCTTTGGAGAATCAAAAGAGTTCCTCCTCCTCTTTCTATTAACTGCCCTTCGTTGCCTTTCATTTTTTCTCTCTTTCTCTGATCGTCTTTCTTCCTCTCTGTGTGCTTTTTTTTTGACTATACCAGAAGCCACCTCTCCCACGTGTATGTGTGCTTCTGTCTTTTTCTTCTTTCTTCTTCCCATCCGCCTCTCCTGCCTTTCCTCGCTCACTCACGTACACCACGAGCGCGATAACTCACGGTGATCGTGACGCCTAGCTCATGCTTCTGCAACCCCTTCTCTTCTTTCTCAGAGTTTTGCACCGCTGAATCCAGCGTTATTATTGCTATTACTATTCTAGTACTGTAACGCTCGTCTCCTCTTCTCCTTTATTTTTGCTTTATATAAGTTTTCATTTTTCCTCTACGCTTCTCCATGTCGCTGCTGTCGCGCGTGAACTACATCCTGGATGAAAGCTGTGCGTTTTCCATATGCCTCATCGTGCTGGCCGTCGACGCCTACCGCATGTTATGCTATGACTCCCACTTCTACGTCCCCATATTCATCACCAGCGGCTGTCTCACTGCTGGTCTCAGCAAGGGGCTAAAGCGCGTGATCAACCAGAGTCGCCCGCCCGGGGCGCCGAAGCTCAGTCCGGGGATGCCGAGCAACCATGCCACGGCCCTCTCCTTCCTGTGCGTCTCCACCGTCTTTGAGCTGCAGAAGTTCTCCGAGCACACGGTGGTGCATGGGCTGGTGCCGACAAATAGGTGGAAGCTTTCCCCGATCCACATGGCGCCGGACATCCCAGTGAATTGGGTTAAGCCGCTTCAGGCCTTTGTGATTCTGTACAGTGTGTACCTCACTCGCCTGCGGGTCGTCCACGGCCATCACACGATGGCGCAGGTCGTAGTGGGCTACATCTTCGGCGCGAGCTGCGCTGCGTTGTGCCTCATCGCAAACTACGCCGGGTTCGCTGGTGGGCCGCCCGGCGGCCGCGTCGATGCGCTGTCGTTTCCGATGAAGACGATGGCCGCCGCCATTTCCACGTTCATCCTGCTGGTCGCAATACACGCTGCTTGCCGCAGCTTGATTCGCGGGCATGCCCTTCTGTCTCCTACAATGCACTTCGTTGTCGCGAAGGGATCGAGCGAGATGAACGCCGAATGAAACGCCGAAGACGAGAAGCATTGAGGGAGGGGGGGAGGGGAAATCACAAAAGAAGTTCACCAAAGCAAATGCGTTTTTCCCTCGAGAATGCGGTGACACTGCGGCAAGAAGTGCTCAACCGTTCTCGCCCTTTTTTCCTTTCTTTCTTTTCTTTCCTCCCTCTCTTCTCTGAGGTCTTTTAGTATTATCATTTGCTTTGTTTTGTTTGTTTGTTATTTGTTTTTCACTGTTCCCTCTCTCCCTTTTCTTTCTTTTTATTATTATTAATAACACGTCCAATTGTCTGCATGACGGCAAGTTTCAGGGTTGCCGCACAACAGGAATGTAGAGCGTGTTTGGAATAGCGTTGCTTTCGCAACAGTGCTTTAAAAAAAAATCCAGCAAATAAAAATGGATAAACTATTCGATTGTTTCTCTTCTTTATTTACCTTTTTCGTTTACCGTTTCTTTTTCTTTTTGTTTTTTTTTTCGTTTTTTTGAGCACGTGGAATTTGATGTGTGCTTACTGAGTTCGTAGTAGAGAGCGTTGACCTCTTCTTCTTCTTTTTCTTCTAGTGATTATTTCGTCCCGAGCTATGTGTTTTCCGAAAAGCTCTCCAATCGAGCGCGTACGCCAGAGAAAGCACACGAGGCACAGAACAGCTGTTTCTTCTTCATCATCTCTTTTAAGTTTTACCCACTTCAAAAGAACTACACCGATATTTTACTTCTTCGAAAAAAGGGATAAACATGTCGGATATCGTACAGGAATAAACGCACTCCTTTTCCCCATTTTGCCCGTCTGCGGAACTCGTTGTACACGCCTTCACGGCTTATTCCTGTCACCCTTACTGTATACGATCTCTTTTCTTCCTCTGTTTAAGATATATTGACCCTTATTTTTGTTTTCATATTTTTCCCCATCAGTGTTTCTTGAGAACATATATCTGTTTATATACAATTGATCAGAAAAAAAAAAACAATTGAATGACAATTCACCCCTTCCTCTCCCCTCCCCTCTCTACTCAGCTTCACCCTTCTGAATACAGGGGTAAAAGAAGGACCTGCTCTCTCTCTTCCTTTTCCGGCAACTTCTTTCTGTTTGTGTGTTTGCTTCACGGTCGAGCTCTCACGAACGCCTTCGCTGACTTCCACACTACTGCGCCTCTGCAGATCTCACCACCGTCCACGACGAATAAGCTCTCCACCTCTCCTTTGGTCTTTATTCCCTTCCTTCCGTTTTCTCCTTCTCTTTCTTTTGCCACGCTGACTTGCCTGGCGCATTTCCCACCTGTACTACCACAACAACAACAACAACCTGCTTGTTTTGTTTTTGCGATCTCTACCTCATTGCTGTAGAAGATCGATCGGTTAGCATCTGTTTATCAGGAACAGAAACCGTCAGCAACTTATTGATACATCAAATTGTTTTCTTTTTCTCTCTCTGTCCGTTTGGGCGGTATTTCACTGAGAGTGGACACGTCCGCGACGGTGTTGATCTATTTCCGCCACGGGACTCTTCACGTGACGCTTCGTAGATTTTACCTGCCGTCGTATTTTCCGTCTCTTGGTTTTTCTTTTTTTTTGTATTGTAGGCCCCGACCTCCGCGTGTTTTCGCCATCTCTCACATTTCTCGTACCTATTTCAAGAAGAGGGGCAATTGATATACTAGACTGCGAGTGCCACGAATACAGGGAAGGAACCTACGCCCTTGGCAAGGTGTACGCGATTCAACCTTGTCTGCACACTCCCATTTCATTGTTCTTCTTGTGCTCCTTCGTGCATGCTGAACACACAACAATAGCTTTTTTCTTTTGAAATTCGCTACGATCGAAACACTGCGGCTGCAAACCATTCAAATCTAGCACTTCAATATATATGTACGTGAGAGGAAAAGGAACCTGCTCTACCGCTGGCCCTTGCAAAAGTACCTCTGTTGCTCTCTTTCTCTATTTCTGCCGTCTGCAGAGTAAAGAGTACTTGTGCACAACTCCCTGCTCTTGATATAATAGTTAATTGTCCGTGAAACCAAGGAACGTTTTCCAGGGAGCCCGGCTTCGCTCTTGCGTTCTAGATCGCACTCGAAGCCATCTGGGGAGCAAGCGATACATTGTTTTTGCATTTTTTGTCTCATTTTTTTCTGAGGGGTTTTCGCACGTAGACGTTCTACTTTATACCTCTATTGTTTTTCTTTTCTTTTATTATTGTTATTATTATTGGCTTTCTCATTTGGAGGTCTTTGGCCACTTGTAATAACTGTGATTTATTTCTTCCTGCTCTTCTCTTTAAGCATCACTTGGCTCCATTTTTTTTTTCTCTCCCTTTGTCCTCCTCTTTACTGCGTCAACGGAATTTCTTCTACAACTGCTGCTGTCGTTTTTGTCGTTGTTGTTCCCACCCCCACCCCTGTTTTAGGCGGCAGAAAGGAGTTGCTGAGCAGCTGAGGTGAATTTGAACTCAAATCTCAAAACTCGACACACTGCGGAGCGCCGAAACGTTTACCCCTAATTTTATCTTTCTCTTTGTGTGAGTGTCTTTTTTTTTATCCCTCCCCCCTTATTTTCCCATCTCTTTCTGTCTGTGTGTGTTGCCAGTGAATCCTTTCGTGAGCGTGTTATACAAGTATAGTTTCCAGCAACATTCACCCCCGTGTTTGCTTCTTGTGTGTGTATTCTCTTTCCTCATCTTTCACTGTCACTTCCACTTCACATCAATCCTTTTGCTGTTGTTGGTCGTTTTTACTGCTTCTCATCGACGCCTTTTATTTACTGGCTCTTCTCGTCATCAACTTGCTCCTTTCCATTCCTTTTTCTTTTCTTTTCTGGCTCGTTTTTGCGATTTGCGTGACGACGCAGAGGATCGTTCTTCGCTCTTGTCTTGTCTTTTCCTACGTGGTGTTTTGTTCGCCGCGTTGCGTCCGCTTTGTATCACGGTAGATAGCCGTTACCCGCTGCTATTCCTCTCTCTATTTCTTGTACTTCACCCGGCGCGTTTTATCTCTGTCTCGGGCAGTGCTGCGACGTCTATTTGTTGTTTGTTTGTTTGTTCTCGCTTCTTTTCCTCTTTCTTTCTTTTTCCTTGCCGTCATCGCCCGCGAGTCCGCTCAGCTCCTCCTTCCCCTACCCCCCCCCCCCCCTCTGTGACGGTGCTCCACGTTTTATGTGCTCGCCTGCCCGAAGTCGTTGGCGCAGTTCTACATCGATCCGGCTTCGGCGGTTTTATTGTTGTTGTCCAGCGCCTTTGCCAAAGGGCTCTTTTCCCGCTCCCCCTCTATTTTCTAAAACAAACATAAACGCACTACGTGTGTTGTTTAACGTTCTCCTTCGCTCACATGTCATCGCCTTCTCACTCACCCTACCGCATGCAACATCAAACATCTCCGTATGGGGATGTCGATGACGAGGCGTCGGATCTGCCACCCTCACTGACGGCTGCGGCAGCTCTCACCGCCCAGAGGAGTAGCAGCGCAAACGGCAAGAACACGACCACGAACGCCAGCACTAATGATTGCGGCGGCGACACCGCGGGTCAAGCCGCGCCGTCCGCGATGCAAGGGCAGGTGCAGCGACGCCTGTCGGACGCCAACGCGAGTCACACCACGTCTATGGGCTCCTCCCTCACGCGCCCCCTCTCATCGCCGTCTCGCAAAGCACCGCCGTCGTCAAGCAAAGCGGAGACAGGTGCAATGAATCTGACAAGCCAGCAGCAGCAGCAGCAGCAGAAAGAAGACGAGCCGCAAAAGCCACCGCCGCCACCGTCTTCGTCCACGGCGCTGTCACCTGCAGAGGTACAGATGCCGACGATTGCACCGTCCACCGCTGTTCCGCGTTCTAGGGCGCCGCACCGCACCGTCGGCTTTGTCGACACGCCGGCTGCTGCTACGGTGGTCACGCCGCGACAGCCCTCGACCGACCCCACCGACCTGCACGTGTCTGTCCTGACGGTATCAGGCAACCAATGGACGTCCGGCTCTAGCGATGTAGAGACCCAGCGCCCGAGCGAGGCGTCGACGGAGCCGGCACGCAACTCAGCTCGCACGGCGGACACCACCTCAAAAGAAGCGGACAAAGAAACGGCCGTGCCTGCGGGGGCAGAGGCACCGTCGGCGACGAGATCGCAGACGAACGAACCGACACAGCTGAACAGCAGCACGGACGAGGGTGCGGGAGACCGTAATGGCGACACGAGAGAGGAAGGCGCAGGCGACAACCGCCCCTCCACACACTCGCGGTACAAGACGGCCTACGCGAACCTGGTCATCAAGAAGCCCAGCCAAAGCAACACCCCTGACACCTGTGCGATCGCCACCGACGGGACCACGATGCTGCCCGGGATGGATCCACGCGACGAGGCCCAGATTCGTGCGGCGGGCACGCTGAACTCCGCACGCCTGCCAGTGTTCGATCGTGCCAAGCAAGTTCTGCTCACACCGGGTCTCAATAACCTACTATCGCCTCGAGGACGGCACAGCCGCACGGCGAGTAATCAAGCAGACGGGGCCTTTGCCCACACTCGCTCGAACAGCAACAGCACCACGCCGCTGTCAGCGGTAGGGCAGCGCTTCACCACCCTCATCACGCCCCTCCTACGCACTCCCGTGCACCGTCAGCAGAGCAGCGGCATCAGCTCCCCTCTCATTGTCGACTACTCGCTGCTGGAGGTACCGGCGCAGTCGCCCGCCACCTTCGGCGCGCAATTAACAGTGGAGGACGACACGAAAGACGACGAGAGCGTGAAGACGCACATGGTGTGGCAGATACGCACGGGTCGGACGCACTTCGCGCTCTCGCCCGATTTTCTTCTCATCCCCGTTAACGACCGCGTGTGCATTCACTGGTACGACGACTCCGAGGAGGTGTTCGAGACGGACAACACCTACCTCAACGTCGTCCCTGGCGGACGCCACAGCTGCTACAACGTCGCTGCGACCCCGCTCGAGGCGAACGAGATGCAAGATGTGTCCGGCGCTCCCGGGGAGGACAACCGCAACGAGGCGTCGAGTCACGCACTGGGCAGGACGCGGGACAGTCCTCCCGGCGCCGCCGCGCTGTGTCCGCCGACGGAGGTGACGGGTGCTGGCAGGAAAGGCGGCATCAGTTCGCCGGTGTGGATTCGCGTGCGCACCCCACGCACGGGGCGGACGGACTCCTTCGGGGAGTCGTTTAATCAGATGGATCCCGGTGCGCGCGGCCCGCCGACGCTCCGCCAAGGCCTACGCGCGCGTCGCTTTGCCTCGGAGGTTTTTATGACGCGTGAGGAAGACGACGGCGGCAGTGGCGTTGACGCAGCGCATCACCCGCGATCGCGCAGTGACACCAGCTGGCGTGATGCCAACGTTGCCGTTAGCAGCGCGACCCCTCTCATCACGAACCACTCGCGTCAGCCGAGCGCTAACTGGATGGTGCAGCGCTCCGTCACGCGGCAGTCCTTTGGCGAGAACTACCAATCGTTTACCATTTTCTTCCGTAAACCGGGTGAATACTACTTTGTCTGCTCGAAGCACAAGCGGACCATGCGGCTGCACGTGCAGGTGCAGTCCAAGAAGTCCCTCATTCGCTGGCGCTACGTCTTCGTCGTCGCCGCGGCACTCCTAGTGGTCGCGTTGATTGTGATTGTGGTGGTGGTGCTGGCGTACTGGATGCACCACAGCACGTACCTCTACGGTAGCGGGGGCGCCGCCACGGACGAGCAGTATATAGCCTTTCTCCACATTCACGACTTGATCACGATGAAGCTGTTCCCTTTTTTGGCGGTGGGCGTGCTTGTTATACTCCTCGTCATTCTCGCCGCGATTGGATGGGCGGTATACCGGTGCTTCCATCCAGCCCGACAGGGCGCCTACACACGTGGCGTGCGCACGAACACCCGCCGTGTCTTCGTCTGCGGCACCGTTCTCCTCACCTCCGCGCTCATCGTTCTCCTCTTCGTCGCTTTTGGGTTGGAGATGAATGTGATGAACGGCGTGAATCAGCTGGCGCTCTCCCTCGGCTCCGGTGTCACCAACACCCTCAACCTCTACTCAACCGCCGTTTTGCAGGTGAACTACGCGGTGAATGAGACCAAAGCTCTGTTTCCTGACATCGACCTGCCTGTCGACAAAATCTACAACATCACCGATGAGGTGAGCAGCCTCATGAGCCAAGTCATCAAGTGGACGTCCTTCGTGGAGGACATCGCCCAGGTCGCCTTCCGTGCCATTCCCATTGTGATTTACCTCGCCATGCAGCTCGGCCTCTTCGCGGCGTGTCTTACCATCGGTGCCCTCATATTGGACTTCCGCAATGCAGCGGTGGCGACGACGTGGATGTTGGCGGCCAGTCTCGGTGTGATTTCCATCGTGTGTGGGATTGAATTCGCCATCACGATTCTCTTCCGCAACGTCTACAGCAGCGTGGTGGTGCTGCGTGATGACCCGGCGGACTTCGGCGCCACCCTCGGCCTCGCCAACGACAGCTTTGTCGCGGAGCTGCTCTCCTACTGCACCATCACTGTCGCCGACGTGAGTGTGATTTCGAACTACGTGAACAGCATCTTGTCCAGCATCAACTCCACCTTGGACGCGAAAGGGCAACAGGAGTTTTCAACAGCCTTTCAGTTTTTTCAAGATATGGTCCCGACTACCTTGGAGGCGCTGGTGAACGACACCGATTACGCCTTAGCGAACCTCGACACGCTGCAGCGAATTCTGGACGAGAACGGTGATCAGGTGAACGCGCTGATTCATGACAACGTGGTGTCGCTGCTGCGGACCGTCTTGACAGTCGTTCAAACCCTCGAGGGTCTCCTAAACTGTCAGGTCATTCGCGACATCGTCTCTGCTGCCATTCCCATCCTGGAAAACGAGGTAAAGAGCTACAACACCGCCGTCTTTGCGTTTCTGATCATCGTCTTCGCTGTCAACTTCGTACTGCTGTTTTTTTCGGCCGGTGCCGCATACGCGCTTCGCCACCCGCGGCGGACGTGGTGCAACATGCGAACCGGCCGCTGGTTCCGCTTCCGCTACTCCTTCAAAACGCACCTCCACACCCTCATGCAAGGCACCAAGGCGAAGGCGCGTGACAAGACGGTGCTGCACTGGATGGTGCATCACACGCAGCCCATCATGTATCAGCTGCAGAGCGTGAGACTGATCTGTTACTCCGCGTGTGCGCTCATGTTCTTTGACTGCATTCTCATTGTCCTCTTCGACGAAGTCTCGCGCGGCACGCGCACGTCCAAGATGTTGCAGGCGCTTACGTATTTGGGTTGCGCGGTGCTTCTATTTCTGCTGCTGGCAGCGCTGTTTCGCCGCGCCTTTATTCGCCGGATCTTCCGCTCCTGCTCGCTGCTGTGCGCCGCGGCCTGCCTCGGCCTGTCGCTGTCGCAGACGATCGTTGGCTTTGTGTACTTTTTCCAGTGCCTGAACCACACCCGCTACGAGACGAGCTCGCTGACCTACGGCAGTCCCGTGTACATGACCTGTTCCGCCACGTACATGGGGTACAACCTGGAAGTCGCCATTTACGCCGTTATCATCTTTCTCAACAGCATCACCGTCGTTGTTACTCTGGTCATTTACCTCCGATATGAGCGCAACTTGCAGGCCATCTTCCAGCGCCGCCATTACGTCGGCTTCCTCTCCCCACTGGAGGGGTTCTTCCCATGTCTCCGGTGCATCTTTGTGGATTACCTGTTCGTGAAGCGCATCTGCCACGGTCTGCTGATCTTCGTGACGATTCTCTTTCTCGTGCTGTTTGCGGTGCTCGATGTCGGGCAGTGGTCCGTCATCCGCGGTGTGACGAAGAAGACGTTGAAGGACTCGGACATGATCCAGGTCATAGACCCGGAGATCGGCTGCAACGGCGACGCGAAATACTGCGACCTGCGCGCGAACGAAATCATTTGGGCCTGCGCGCACAACGCCCACAGCAGCCTGGAGGACGGCTTTGTGTTGCCGAACCACTATTACAACATCACGCACCAGCTGACGGCCGGCGTACGCAGCTTCATGGTGGATGTGTGGTACGACAAGGTCAACTCGTCGATCAGCGACGAGGAGGACGTGTACGTGTGCCACATGGTGTGTCTGATGGGTCGTCGACGATGGCGCGACATCGCGAGGGAGTTCAAAGAGTTCCTCGACCAGTACCCCGAGCAGGTGATCATGATCATCTTTGAGCAGTACGTCAACAGCAGCTCGCTGGGCGAAATATCAGATGACGTGGGCCTGACGCAGTATGTGTGGCGCAGCGAGCAGGTCGCCCCGAACTTCAACCCGGACTACAAGTGGCCGACGCTGCGGCAGCTGATCGCCTCGAAGCAGCGCGCGATGGTGTTCAACGACGAGCCGGCCATCTCCAACCTGAGCCTCAACTGTCCCGACTGGCTCTACTACTCCTTTGACTACCAGTACGAAAACTACTACGAAACACCGAATGTTTCGTCCTGGGTGTGTGACATCCACCGTGGATGGTGCACGGACGACCCGAAACCGAAGAATTGCACTAACAGCAGCGGCAGCAGCGACAGCAGCGACAGCACAAGCAACAGCGGGTGCGGCGCCGACTCGTCTCTTTCCGCCGCCTCGGACTCGCACTCTGCATATCTTATCTCGCTCGACATCACTAACTGCACGGTGTACGGCGCCGACCCGCTCTGGAGGAACGGCAGTGCGGTGTACAACGCGGTGTTCCACACGAACCCGCCCAACATCCGCAGCAAGATGAGCACGATGAACCACTTTATCACGAGAGGCGGCGGGTCGCCGGTGCACGCGACTGAGGCGAACCAGCCGCAGCAAATTCAGTCCACCACCTTCATGTGCTCCTCGACGTGGAACACGGTGGTGAACATCCTCGCATTTGACTTTTGGAACATCGCCAACCCCCTTGGCACCATTGAAAGCATGAATCAGAACATCGCGAAGCACGGCAAGGAGAGCAACTTTCGTGATCAGTGGAGTAAGATGCTCTTCGGCACCGACACCGGTGCGTAAACGAAGGATCAACGATGCGAGAGCAGTAATAACAGGAATAATAATAGAGCCGCAGTACGAAACAAACGACCGGCAAGCAACGACGCTGATGACTTGATGTGCTCCCCTCCTGTCGTATTATGCGGAGGAGTTGCATATATACACACACACACACAAACCAACACTCGCGTAACTTTTTTTTCCTGTTTTTGTTTTCTCTTTTTGGCGGTGAACTACTACGGAGCGCGTTTCCTTCCTTCCTTCTCATTTTCCTTTTTCGTTTCCGTGGGGTGTTTTTCTCTACTACTATTATTATTATTATTGTTCCTATCACTATCATTAGTAGTAGTAGTGCGTCTCGCTCGTAAAGCTTTTGATTCCACGGCAGGCGGGGCAGCGGGGTAATTGGTGTTCTTATTCTTCACCATCGACTTTTTTTTTCTAATGCGTGATGACCTGCTCGCGGTTTTTTTTTCTCTTCTTTTTCTCCTCCTGCGGCTCTTACAGTAGTTAAAAAAAAAAAGACCATTATCGCTGTTCTCCGCATGTAGACGATATGTCTGGCCAGATGTAAAGTGTTTCCTTTTTAACCGCGAAACACGCACCGTTCTCTGACTTACAAAATAAAAAGAAAAGATGGACGGCCTCAACTCCCTCTTCCTGCGTGTGTTTTGGTAAACCGCGGACTTCAAAGATGCTTTGCGCATTTTGTTTGGATAATGCCTTTTTTTTGTATTTCGGTGTATTGATACACTCTGCACACGCGCACACACACGCATTCTCAGCTGTGTATTGTCAACAAAAAAAAACACAAAGGTACTATGCGAATCAGGTTTTTTTTTCCTTTACCGCGTCAGCGAGTAGCTGTGTTGGTGGGGGTCTTGAGGGCTTTGAGGCGATACTTCTACCAAGGGACGTTTTCCATAGCATGAACGCTCGAGCGCTTCTCTCGTGTCGTACGCCGAATCACGGAAAGCCCACGTGCGCATTCCGTGCTGTCGCTTTTGTTGTTAATGTTGACGGTGACCGCAGTAGTGCCAGTTTCCTCTTTCGATCTTACTTTACAGCCCTCTCCTCTTTTCGACTTTATTATCTGCCCTTTCCTTCCTTGTGGGTCTTCAGCCGCAGAAAGCAAACAAGCAACAGGAGAAGCAGCTCTTTACGCCAGAACGGGAGATGCATGCGTTGCGGTGTCTTACCCGCGGTGGCGTTACCGGGCGCGGGGTGGGATGTCCTACCCTGCTCCTACGCAGCAGCTTCCAGCCAAATCTTACCTCGCTGACGAATCAGGTGAACCGCAACGACGACTTCGTCAAGTTCGGCCACAAAAACGTCCCCGTCGGCGTCCCCCGCCTCGATCGCCGCGACGTTCGTGCGATCTCGGTGCTGCACGAGACGCCCCACCTCCTCGTCGCGGGCCGCAACTTCGCCAACGGCTTCTCCGGCAATCAATTCCTGCTTATTCAGAAGGAGCGAAAGGAGTGCATTTTTGTCGACGCGGCAGATGACTGGCCCGATGACTGGGTGTCGTTCATCGCCTCCTCCGGCCTGCGGCCCACGCACTTTTTCCTTACCCACTGCCACGTCGACAGCATCGTGAATCTGAACGCCTTCTTAGCGGTCATGGAGCAGCATTTCCAGGTGCGACTGGGTATCATGTGGTGCCCGGGGGAGCAGCCGTGGGTGGACGCCTTCCCGCGGTCGTGCGAACGCTACGGTCGTGTAGAGGAGATGCGCCAGCCACTGCCGTTGCTGAAGAACAGTCTGTACAGCCACTACACCTACGCCCACCAGCTGCGGCAACGACAACGCACGCTGGACGACGCCGCCGCGTCGCATCTCGACGGGGAGGAGGGAGATGAAGCGGGCAGCGGAAAAGGAGAGGGTGGTGCGACACGCAACACGCAGCGCCGATCTTCAGAGCTGCCTCGCCAGCTTGTCCGGACCCACGACATTCTGCTGTCCAGCGCCACGAATCGATCCACTTCCTTCTACGAGTTTGGCCCTCACTCCGTGCTGCATTACATCTTCACACCGGGGCACTCGCCCGGGCATATGATGCTGAGCCTGCCGCGCGAACGGCTTCTCTTTACGGGGGATGCGCTGTACTACGGTGGTGTGGGGCGTGTAGACCTGCCGTGGGGCTGTGGCGGACGGCTTGCGGAGAGTCTGCTGACCTTGGAGGATTTCCCGGACAGCACGGTGCTGTTGCCGGGGCACGGCCGCCTTACCACGCTGGGCCGCGAGCGTCGCGAGAATCCCGCGCTGCGTGCGCTGTACGAGCGTCGCGCCGCCGGGGACCAGCAGGTCTCGGTGGGCTTTAATACAGGGTATCTGTAACCGCCTGTTCTGTGGAGAAGAGTCTGGTGTTTGACGCGAGTTATCCCTCCTCTCTCTCTCTCTCTCTCTATCTACATCTATA
>NW_015438359.1:1077917-1080307 GCF_001293395.1 Leptomonas pyrrhocoris
CTGTGGAGAAGAGTCTGGTGTTTGACGCGAGTTATCCTCTCTCTCTCTCTCTCTCTCTCTATCTACATCTATATATATGCGCTGCCTCATGGCTTCGTCAGTGTGGGTTATTCATCACATTTTTGTAAGACTCCAAGTGGGAAAGTGAAAGAAAAGCGTCTAATTTGCAAAGCGGCTCACCACGTAGCCAAAATGAACACGTTCTTCCTCGCTGCCGTCACTGTCGTTCATCCGCTTAAAAGGAAACCAAAGCACTAAAGGAAGTGCTGCAGGAGCTTTCTCTCCGGCTTTCAGCTGTCGCTTGCGGGGTTCTAAAGAAGAAAAAAAACTCTCTTTGTCCCGCTCCCCCCTGCGTTAACATCAACCCTTCCCCCCACTCCCAATTTCTTTTTGTTTTGTGTGCTGCTTTACGGTTCTGAACAACTCCGTTGCCAACCCGCAAACATCATCATCAACAACAAACACGTATTACTGCTGTGCCAAACAGGAGTATCTTCCTTGTCCACCGCAGCCCACACACCGACACACAACTAAACAGAGCCCCAAATGCCATCGTGGGTCTGCCCCGAGTGCGAGTACGAAAACGAAGAGGAGGACACGGCGTGTGCCGCGTGTGAGGCGGAGCGCCCGGTCGGCGCCGCTTCTGCGGCAGCGGACGACGACGACGACGACGCGTACAGGCGCATTCGCGTCGGGGTCGTGATGGAGTGCGAGGAGGCGCCCAACACGAAGCTGAAGCGGCTGAAGGTGGACGTCGGCGAGGGGGAACCTATTCCGGTGGTAACCGCTGCCACCAACGTGAAGCCGGGCGACCACGTCGTGGTGGCCTGCGTGGGGGCAGAGGTGAAGGGCGAGACGGTGGCCAAGACGACAGTGAGGAGCTTCCCCTCGCAGGGTATGCTGTGTGATGCGGGGATGCTGGGGTGGGTGGGCGGTGGTGCGGGGGCGGCGGTGGTTCTGCCCGCGTCTTTTGCGCCTGGCACGCGTCCACCAACCAGCCGCCCTCGCGGTGATGCGGCATAGTTCATGGGCAATCGTGATTAATTACAAAGAAGACATCGAATCAACAACAACAGAAGATGCAACTACAGCTCAATAGTTCGATGACTATCGGATAAGCTGCTCGCTGTCTAATTCAGTGTGGCGATGTTGACATCGCACCCCCTATATGGTCAGCCTTTCACGTTCATGCTCTACAGTGTCAGTACTCCCAAAAAAAAAACCCCCCATTCATCGGCACAACTTTACTCCGCCTCCTTTCTCTTCTGCTTTCTTCCCCCCTTCTCCCCCCAATCTACCTTATCTCCCACGCCCTGTGAAGTACGTTAGAGTTATTGGTGTTGACTCTTTTTATTATTAATTTGTATCGTTTCAAGCGAGTTGAGCTGTTCGTGTTGAGAATAAAATAGCGCCGTGTACGTTTACGTCTTGGACTAGACCGCGCCACGTCTTCTCACAACTGCGGATCTTCTTTGTCCTCTTCACATCTTTTTTTGCGGCGGTTCTTCCTTTCATTACCATACTGCTGTCTTTCTCCCCCCCCCCCTCCCCTCCTCTTTCCCTCTGCTTTGCGAGGTGCTGTTGCGGCCTTACAGCGAAAGGCGCGCCACACTACGCAGCTTCCCTGACGTGCAAGCCTTTCTCTCCCCTTCGCCGATTTGCAAGTTTTCTCTCCTCGACAACGCTCCTTGCTCATCAGCATTGTCGCGCGCGTGCGCTTCACGGACTTCGTACGAGGAAACCAAGCGAGGTGTCTTCTTTTTTTTTTAAGGTTGATCAAGTTGTTCTGCAGGGAGAAAAAAAGGAAAGGAAAAGAGAAAAGTGAAAACAGCTGAGTCCACGTCGCAGACGATACCCAAACGACGGTGCAGGCTTCGGTGGCTGAGTTCTTAGGTCTTTTCTTCTTACCATTGTAATCTTTTTGGTTTTCTTGCACCTCTGTTTTCATTTGTGTTTCTCGATATTCGCGCTGAACACGCGGCGGTATTATTATTTTTCGAGTTCTATGAGAAGTGTTTCATTCGTAGAACTGTCTGTAGAGTTGTGCCATTTGTGCGAGTTTCATTACCGCAGTTTTACCTTCGCCGTCGTGTTTTCTCTGTTGGTTCTATCTTCCTCTCACTTTCATTTGGCGCTTCACACGAAGAAACCTCCTTCCTCCCAGCGCGGCAGATACCAGTGCCCACCGCTTTTATGTCATATTTCTTTTTTTTCTGATGTAAGGATCGCCCGTCAGCACAGCGCTGAACCGTGCAGATATTTATTTATATATATATATATATATACGCACATACCAAAAAGTTTTTTTTTCTCTCTTTCCTTTTAGTATCGTCTCTCAAAGCGCGCCGTAGCTCCTCTTTCTGTTCTCCGAGCAATATACATATATATAT
>NW_015438359.1:1080698-1093198 GCF_001293395.1 Leptomonas pyrrhocoris
ATATAAACATACACGCCTTTCTTTTTCGTTCCGCTAACGAGGTGTTCTTTCCTCTCTTGTGCCTCCGCTGGTGGAATTTTTGTGGTGTCGCATCATCGAATTGTTGTTGTTGACGCGGCGTGAACATTCCCGTGTCACGTCTCTTTTAGAAAGTTTACCTCCTTTAGGTTCGCCAGAAGATTACTGTTGCTTTGCACTCGGCTACTAGTCCACCCTTCAGATATGGACGACACCTCGTTCATCTCTGGCCTCTCCGGCATCGGCGACGCAATCGGTGAGTCCAGCTACGGCCGCTGCGTCACGCTGTGGATCACCCGCTGCGAGCCCGCTGCTGAGTCCCTCTGCGTGCGGCTCGGCGGGCCGGGCAGCCAGTGGTACACCGTTGCCCTCCCCATGACTCAGCCACTCACCATCTACCGCCCGTCCCGCGTGCGGGTACTGCGCCGCGCGACGGAGCTGGCGTTTGCCACGCCGGTCTACGCGCAAAGCCCCGCGGCGGAGAGCAACGGGGTCCGCCCCAGTCGTGCGCTGACGGCGATGGACGTGTTGGTGAACGTGGCCAGCGCTGATGCCGGGTCGACGATGCTGACCACCGTGGCGGACAGTGCCGGCGGTGTGCCGGACGAAGCGCCGTCCACGGAGCTGGTGGCGGCGGCGGCAGCAGGCGCTGGCGGAGACGATGACGGGGCGTTGCACGCGCCGCTGCGTGTTCATTTCCGCTGGGCCATCGGTGAGACGCTTTCGGGGGCGCCGCCGCCGACCGAGGTGGCAGCGAGCGGCGCAGCACCGAAGGAACCGCGTGGGCCTTCGCATAATGGCACGGTGGAGATAGAGGGCAGGAAGTGGGAAGTGCAGAACGAAGTGGAAGTACACGACTCCAACGCCGATGGAAGCGCTGGCCGTGACACGCCATACCAAGAGGGTCAAGACGACAATGAAGGCGCAGCGTTCGCCCTGCCGACTTCCGTCAGTGACGCGTCTTACGACAAGATGAACTCCGCCCACAAGCAGGACTCTGCCGAGGCGGCCAACGCCACCGTAAAACCGCACTCGCCGCCGTCCGCCGCGCTGGGCGACGAGGCATCCACCCCCAACATCTCAGCTGACTCGTCCCTTTTCAAGCCACTCGCTCCACCACGTGCATCAGGGCCGGACGCGGAGACGCAAGACGGTCACCTACGCAAGCACCACGCTGTCGCTGCGAAACCCTTCATTGACGTGGAAGAGGAACTCCACAGCCATCACGACGACGACGCTACGAGCGACGCGGACGGTGGCGGTGCCCGCTCGCAGTCGCCCTTCAACGGCAGCGAGTTCACGCCCCAGCCCCGCGCGTCATCTCCACACATGTCGGCTGGCGGGTACTCTTCTTCGCGGTCCAACACGCCACGGCGGCAACGTCCGCGCAGTGCGCGACGCAGCACCGTGCATATGGACCTCGCACCGAGGATGGAGGACACCCTCGAGCCGCCGAGGAAGGAGACGGGAACTGCCGTTGCACCAGAGGATTCAGTTCACATTAGCGATGACGATGTGCGGTGGCAGGCGATGCACCACCCGCCCCAGCCCCCGCTTCTCTCCTCCACCGGCAAAGAAGCCATACCGGCTCGCGAGCATGCACTTCCCTCCACAACACCTATAGATGAACGCTCGAGCACGGCTCCGAATGGAGAGCGCAGACAAGCACCCCTGCCGCCAGCAAGCGAGCTGCGTCCATCGGTGGACAACCTTTTCCAGGGAGTTGCAGCCGGTGAGCTGTTGGTGGCGGTGGCGGTGGTGGCCGTCGTCAACACCAACAGCGCTGCGGATCCGCACCGGGTGGTGTCTGTCGGCATTAATGCGAGTGACGCCGCCTTTGCGGAGTGTGTTTCGTTTCAGACCGCACCGACGCTGCGTAGTCTGGCCGCGGTGGTGCCGCAGATGAGCGCACCTGTACTTCTGTGCCCACTGCGACTCAACCAGGAGAAGGCGCAAGAAGGAGGAGTCACGAAGGACGGCGCGCAAAGCACGACATCGACGACGTCGCTGCACGCCGCCTGCACCGTGACGGAGTCGCTGGCCGCCAGCGCCAACGCCACGACGATCTCGACGGTGTTGTGGACGACACGCGCGGACGTGGACCCGGTCGACGCGGCACAGCTCTCTTCTACTTCCCCTGTCGAGCAAGAAGTGCGCTTTCACGGGGCAAACGGTGACGTTGTCGTCACGCAATGGACGTACATCACCGTTGGCGCCTACCGCGACGCCGTGCTTAACTTGCGCTGCCGCGCCGATGAGCCAGGGCACCCAACCCTCCAACTTCTCCTCGTCGCGAATGAGAAGTGGGACAGAAGGAAGAGAAGAAACAAGAAAAGACCCGAGAACGCGCAGACGAGCGTGCCCGTGCACATCTGGGTGAGTGCCACGGGCTCAAAGGCAAACGCTGTACAGCACCGACTGGCAGCAGCAGCGACGGAGCACAGCCTTTTGCACCAGCCCGTTCATGTAACGCTGCAAGATACGCTTGGGTACATTGCCGTGCACGTTCCGCCTCTGCCACAGCGCCGCCAACGGACTAACAGCGACCCAAACGCAATCTCTCACGTCGTACCGCTTTTCTTTCGTGGCTTTTCGGATGCATGGACGCGAGCGAGTGCGCTCAAGCACGCGCCTGTTACGCTGTACTACCGTATTGTGTCCCCTGCTGCGTCCTTGGAGCTCCCCACCCTCGCCCCTCAGTTGCCCACACCGCCTCACACCCCTATAGAGAAGACGGAGGCGGACAAGGATGAGTCTGCGAAGGTTCTACGTGAAATGATTCTGACTGTCAAGCCTCCTACCTCGCTCGTGACGAGTGTCTTGACAACGTCGCTCTCCGCCGCTTCACGTGCAACTTCTGGACCGCCCCGAGAAGGCACCGAACCGCCCGCAGCAGCAGGAGCAGCGGCACCAGCAGCGTCTTCTTCTCTTTCTCAGACTTTGCCCTCTTGGTCCATTGTGCTCCGTCACGCCGTTACGCGTGCCGTCCTGGCGGAATCCGCGGGGACCGCCCTTACCTATCGCTGCTTTCTCCCATTGTCCTTCGAAGAAGCGGCGGGAGCTGCGGCGCAGCAGCCGCAAGCATCGGCATCGACCCCCGATCCAACCCAGGCGCTCAACTGCTTGCCATGGGAAGTTGCTCTCGTTCCTCGCAACGCCGCAGCCACCCTTACAGCCGCTCCCCCTCTTTCTTTGCCACAACCGCCCACCTCAACGGGTCACGTCCCCACTCCCCCAGCCAGCCGTGCCACCCGCCGCAACTCGCGCAGCCTTCTATACGATGCCGCTACTTCTGCTGCCAACAGGAAGCGTGCGATCGGCGTCAACGACGCAGCTGCGTGGACGGGGTCGATGTTCTTCTCTCACGCGCAGCTCTACGCTGCCGCAGCAGTCCCTGGCGCCACGACGAGCTTCACGGCCAACCCCTGCGTCTCTGCCCCGTCTCCCAGCACGACGAGTTCGGCCACGCTGCCGTCTGCCTCGACGCTGCTCGGGGCGCGGGTGGAGGTGCTGTGCGATGTGCGACAGCACTCGCTGGACGCGCAGTCCGCCGTATTTTATCTCCAGTCGCTGCGGCTGATACCGTCTCCCATTACAGGACCCAGCGCAGCAGCAGCAGCGGTAACGGTTGCCCCGTCATTACCACCGACCTCGCAGCCCTCTGTGCCTTCCTCGCACGTGCGGCTGTGGTTTTCCACCAGCGGAAGCAGCACCGAAGAGCTGCGGTCAACGTGGTCCGCGATGCCAGCGGAGGCGCCGTCGATAGCAGACGTGCAACGAGCCTGGGCACCCGCGACCTCTTCCCCCTACGCCTCTAGCAGTAGCCCGTACCTGTGCACGGATGCACGCGGCCAGCTTTGTGCGAGCGGGGCGCCGGTGCTCCTCACCACCAACAACGCACGTGCGCGGCTCTGTGTGGCGGTGATGCCGGACATTGCTGGTGCTACCGCAGGCCCGTGTGACGACCCAAAGAAGTCGTCCTCCAACGCAGCGGAGGAGGAGACACTGCGGCGCTGCGTCGCTGCCGTGCGGAAGCGTGCCATTCACCGCTACAAGAAAGCAACGCGGGCAGGTGGCGGTGCGAAGGAGGGCGAAGGCGGAGACGCCGGCGAGGACGCGAAGGAGCAGCACAAGCCACCGTCGGCACTCTCCGTCGCAGAGGTGTATCTGCAGTGTCTGCATGCGGTTGCGATGCGGGTGGACAACTACGCGGAGGTGGACCTCCAGCCCTCCCTAATCGCCGCCAGCGAGCGCCAAGGTCGCTCCCGACACCGTCTGCTGCTGAGCTCCGTCAGCGGCATGATTCGGCTGAGTCGCAGCGTGGTGTTAGAGCTGCAAGGTCAGTGGATTAAGCTGCCACGGAAGGTGGCGCAGCTGTCAGACATTTACACGCCGTCGCCGCGGCTGTGGGCACTGCGATGCAGCTGCGTGGTGCGGCGCACCGGCGACGAAATGCAGGACGCTGAGCAGCAGCAACCTCCGCACCGCACGACCGGTATTGCAGATAGCGATCCGGTGCCGCTTGCGCAGGAGGTGTTGGAGGCGGAGCGTGGCTACGACGTAACAACCAGCAGCATCCCGCTCGACTACGCTGACCCGTCCGAGGACGCGGTGCAGCGGCTGCTGCCGGGGCTGTCGTACGATAAATTGGTGGTGCGGGTGAAGCAAGCTGATCGGAGCCTGCAGCCCTTCAAAGAAACTGTCACCACTTCCGCCGCAGCCCGAACACAGGATGGCGAAGAGCCCGTCATGCCGGAGGAAACCGGGGAGCTGTTGGAGCGCATCTTCGGCCCCACCGGGGTCGCACACAACGCCTACATCGCTGACGCCTCGCACAAGGTCGCCGTCGTGCACTTCGTGTTTGGCGAGGCCTACACTACGAGGACAGTGCTGAATGTAACTTGTGCCGCCGTGGGCGCCTCTGCGAT
This sequence comes from Leptomonas pyrrhocoris, assembly GCF_001293395.1. Lineage (NCBI taxonomy): Eukaryota > Euglenozoa > Kinetoplastea > Trypanosomatida > Trypanosomatidae > Leptomonas > Leptomonas pyrrhocoris. Next base: position 1,085,645 of record NW_015438359.1, read on the forward strand.
GCAGCCGTGTACAAATCCACACGAGAACAACGGCTACAACCCCACGCCGCGTTCTTTGATGAGTGCCCCCGGCGTCGCCCGTGCACCGACGGTGCAGGTGGTATGCGATGCCCTCACGCGGTCCTCCACTTTGTCCGGTTTCTTGCCGGAAGCCGTCGTCACGCGGTTGTTTCCTGGTGTGAGTCACCGTCGCTACCCACCGGAGCTGACGTGGTACCACGGCGGTCTTGCCGTCGCCGCTGACACGGAGCAGCAGCGCCGCGCGGAGGGCCAGACGGCTTGGCAACGCGGGCTGACGGAGCAGCGCCTCGGCTCGCAGCAGAAGCCGGGCCCGCTGGTCGTCTCGGCCGTCACGCACCACCCGCACGAGAGCCTGCCGCTGCTGGTGGAGTCCTCTCTCACTCGCTGCGGGGAGGGCAGCGCCTTCTTTGTGTTTGGCGGCGTCTCCGCGATCACCGGGGTGGCCTCCTCTCGGGCGTTCGTGACGGACGTCGGCAGCCAGAGATGGCTGGCGCTGCGGATGCTGAAGGGCAGCCCCAGCAACAATATCAACAGCGGCAGCACCACCGTGATCTCTCCCCGCTACGGCCATTCCGCCGTCTACCGTCCCTCAGACGGAGCGGTGTACGTGTTTGGTGGACGTGGTCGTTACGAGGGCGGCCACCATATCAGAAAAACTTCCGCGAACGGACGAGGCTCCGCGGCGCACGGCGCTGTCTTTTCGGATGTGTGGAAGCTGGAGTGGAGTGTGGACACGGCGACCGTGGTGTGCACGGAGCTGATCTGCACCATGGCTGAGGCCCCCTCGTTTGCCACGACTTCATCCGTTTTGGTTCCGGTGAACGAACATGGTAGCGGTGGTGGTGGTTTGGCTCGTTGGCGGCACGCGGCGGTCCTGCACGATGACTACCTCGTCGTCCTGGGTGGTCTGTCGGACAGCGGGACTTGTTGCTCCTGCAGAGAACTCTTGTACCTGGACTTGAAGTCGCGGGAGTGGTGTGCGCGGCGTTCCTTCGGCAACGACGCCCCGTCACCGCGCTACGGCCACGTCGCCGCCGTCAGCGACGCCACGGCTCTCTACGTCTTTGGTGGTCGGACCACCGTGGAGGACGAAGGGGAGGCCAAGTCCGATGTCTCCTCTAGCAGGGACGGAGACACCTCAAGGGAAGGTAGTAGCCGTAGCGCTGCTGACGCTGCGGCGGACTTCTATAAGATGGATCTCATCACACGCATGTGGAGTCGCGTGGAGCCGAACGGCACGCTGCGGCCCCCTGCGCTGGAGTTGGCGGACATGACAGCCTGCAGACTCGACGGCTGTCCGGTTTTGATTCTCGTTGGAGGTCGCGTGGCCGAAAACGATGCCGCACCCACCGCCGGTGATGACGACGCGTCGGCGGAGCTGAGGGTATTTCTCTTCTCACCCGCCACCCTATTCTGGCGCCGTGTGAAGATGGCCTGCACACCCATGCCAACCCGCTTCGGCCTGCGAGCGGCAGTCACCGCTGCGGCGTCTACGACGAGAACCGCGTCGGCCACCATGACAAACGGATATGTGGAGAACACATCCGCCTTGAACAACTCCACGCGGCTGCGTCGTGGCCTCCCCGCGCGTGGTCAGCGCCTTGGCGCCATCGTCATCGTGGGCGGCCTGCCTCTCAATGAGGCAGCCATCGTGGAAACTTCTCCCGCCATTACGTTGCTCCTCGCGGCAGGCCACGGTGGCGCCACGGACACTACGCACAGCCGCGGTGCGAGCCCCTGCCAGGGTGCAGCCAGGTCCGTCCGCTCCCCCTCTGCAGTGCAGCAGCGCCCGCCGCGACTGCTGTCCGCGCCGTGCGGCCCTGCGCACTCCGTCCCCCAACGACCCGCCACCAGCCCCCCGCGGTCGACGCCGCACCGGCGAGGGCCACCGGGGCTGCTCCGGAGTGCTCAGCAGCAGCGACGGCAACGTCGAGACGGGGACGACGACGAGGGCTGCCGTGGCAACTTCATGATTGCCGCCCCCGCCCGATCGCCCATGACCCTTCACAGGTTCGTGAACGGACTGCATAACCGCTCTCCCCTTCGCCGATATCCGGGCGACGGGGGACTTACCCTCTTCTTCAACCCGGAGCATCCGAGTTGCTACAGCACCCTCACACCGCGGCAACAGAGACAGCTCGTGCGCCGCCTTTACACGAACGACTTGCAACGCCGCGCCGCACGTCAGGAGATGCTGGAGGAGCAGGTGTACCTCGAGCGCACAACACCCGTGGTCCAACCCAGCCGAAGCCGCAGCCGCTCACCAGGCGCGCGGACAGCGTCAGCCACGCGGCCTGCAACCCGTGTGTCTTCTGCGCCGGTTCAGAGGCCTTCCTACGGCACGCCAATGGCGATGGGCGGCTCTGACGTAGAGAAGGAGCCCTCGCCGGTCCCGGTGGCGCAGCGTGATCTGCAGAGTGCATTTTTGATGCATGGTGACAGCAGCAGCAGCAGCATGACCGCGTCTTCCCTCACCCCATCTGACAGCTCTGACTACGATGAAGAAGGGCGACAGGATAGCAACGACGACAGCGACACTGCCCTGCAAGTGCTCCCAGTGATTGCAACAGAAGAACGTGCTCGCGCATCACACGACAGCGATGGCGAGGGTGCACATAAGAGTCCGTCCAATACGTCAGAAGCGGAAAAGGTAGAAGGCGGTAGGGAAAGGATCAGAAAAGACGGCGCGCAAGACATGGAAGCTGCTGAGCGCAACGACGACGAATACGAAGACTCCTTCGTCTCCTCTTCAGTGGATGATGACATTGGCAATGATGATGATGTTAATGATGCCCCTGAGGACGCGGAAGCGGAGCCACCTGCTAGGCCCAGCTTCCCTTTACCAGTGCCCTCACCGGCAGAGCCACACGATCGTAGCTACAATAAGCTCCGCAGCGACAACGCAACGAATGCCCTGCTGACCGCGTCAAGCCTCACCAGCAGCAGCCGTGACGCGCTGGCCGCCACGCAGGCAGGAAAAGAGGTCACGGAGTACTCTCTCCCGCTTCCCCTTTCCGTGCCAGTAGCGCGCGCCGTAGCAGACCCGCAGCCCAGCAGCAGCGAAGAGGACGAGGATATAAAAGAAGAGGGCGAGGTCGGTGAAGAGGAGGGGGAGGGGGATCCTCACGATCGTGCCGCCTCCGCCCACAGCAGTTCCGCGCCCCCGACGCCCGTTTTGCCGATTGCGTCGGAAAGCGACCGTTTTATGAAGGCCAGCGACGACAGCGCGAGCTATGTGTTTGCAACGTCCGCGAAGCGTGAAAGTGCAGAGGAAGAGAAGGGACAGAAGCTGTATGCCCCGTCAGAGCCTAGTCACAACGCGCCATCAATGCCGCATACGTCTGCGCCACCGACGGCGGTGGCAGCAAGCGAAGAGGTGGACGATGAGGACTGGGTTTCCGCCTCCGTCAGTCACAACAACCCCTCTCTGAACGAGGCCGCGCTGAACGCGTCCGCACCCGCAGCGGATCGTATCGTGTCCTCCAAAGATGAAACCGTGGAGGAGCACGCAGAGGAAGAGGAGCACGAAGGCGTGGCAGAGGAATACAACACCGATGACGAGGAAGGCGACGATGACGATTGGGAGTCAATCTCTGACGACGAAGAAGAGAGGGAGGAGGCGTCCCGTGACGTCGCAACGCCACTGACTGAGAAGTCAGAGGGCGATGCGGCAGCCCCAGTTGTAGACGCAAGCAACGGGACGAGTGACGAGGGATACGAGGAGGAAGAAGCGTTGATGCCCCCGCCAGCGCCACGCGAGCACCCCACCCCACCGGAGCCCTCTCCATCTTCGTCGCTTAACTCCGCACCTCCAGCCCAGCACTCTGCGTTCGATGACGCAGAAATCGAAAGCGGGGTGATGTCCGACGCCGTGCCAGAAGATGAAGTCGAAACGCCAACCAGAGGAAGCGGCTCCTCCGAGGCTTCCGCAGTTGACGACGCGAGTGCACCGGCAGCAGCTGCGGCGGTGGCGGGCGACGTGGAGGACCGCAAGGAGCTGTCGGAGGTTTCTTCCTCTGGAGAAAACGCCGACGAGAGGAGCGCGGAACGTGCGAAGCCAGCCGCAAGCCTGTCCGATATATCCTCGGAACTGTACGATGACAATGATGACGCTTCTTCTTCGAGTGACGCCGCAGAGATGCCCGCTTTGCCGGGGGGAGAGGAGGCAACCACACCAGCCGCTTCGGAGCACTCCGCTCCTCGTGAAGATGCGGCACCCGTAGCTGCGCCGTCTACTGCGGCAAGTGAGGCGGCGGAAGAGCAACGGGCAATGTCGGTAGACGTGCACTCCGCCGAAGAGGGCGAGCAGGGCAGCGATGACAACGCAAGTGAGTTGCCCTCCGCCCACACACCGATGACGAATGCCTCTGTACCCCAAGAAGAGCCGTCCGTGGAACTCCCTGGCGAACCACCACATCCGTCTCAAACTTCTTCTTCACATAAACAGGTAGAAACACAAGAGCTTGGGGATCTGCCGCCGCTAGCAGCAACAGAGTTTCTCTCTGACCGCGAGAGCGAGAAGCCAGTGGAAGAACATGACGAGGAAAGGGCCGGCACATCGACGCAGCCGAGTGAAGCACCTTCTCTCCTAGGTGAGGAAGCGCCGCAACTTGTCTTGGATGCTGCGAACCACGATAGCAGCCTGGACGCAAATGAGGAAAAGGAGGAAGAGGAAGAGGAAGCGGAAAGGTCGGACGCCTCTGCCGCTCCCGAGAGCTTTCACGATGCAGCCGATCTTCTTGAAAGTGCCGAAGATGCCGCGGATGCTTCGGAGTTGTTCTCCGAACCCCCCTCACGCCTCAGTGCGCCCGCAGAAGCAGCGGAGCGAAGTGACGAAGAGGAAGAGGAGGAAAAAGCGGTGGGCAGCTCGTCTGCTTCTGCGTCGCAGCACCTTTCGAACCCGCCAACCTCCGAGCACCCTCGAGAGAAAGACGTGCACTCGGCCAAATCGGAGGCGTCTGAAGCCTCCGCACCGCCACTGCCACTTCCACAGCAGTCCGCACCAGAAATCAGCAATAACGGTGAAGACGCGGTGGCAGAGCTAAGCGAGGTTGCGGCGTCATCGCCCGAGGAATCGACGGAGCTTCTGTCAGCTTCCACGCCATTGTCAGTCATCGAGAAAGAGAGGCAAGAGGGGGACGAAATGCCGGTAGAGACGGCCCCCCAAGCAGCGTTGCATGCCGGCGATGAAGAACAGGCGAAAATGACAGGAGACGTTGAGCTGCCCTCCGTGACATCAGTGGAGAGCGATGAGCAACAAACACCACCTGCTACCTCCAATTTGGTGCACGAGCATAACAACACGCCGGAGGCGCACGACGCAGCCGCTGACGCTAAGGAGCCCGCCGATGTTTCAGAGACGTCAGCAAGACTGACGGACGACGAAGACCTCGTCGTTTCACATGCGCAGGAAGACATCGGCGCCAGCGACGAAAGGCCCGAGAGGTCGGGTCCTGCAGAGAGCGCATCTGCAGAAAGCGCAGCGCAGCAAGCGGAAGAAGTGGAAGAAGATGCCACGCCTCTGTCTCCGCTCTTTGTGCCTGACATGACTGACGAAGCACTCCACCAGTCTACCAACGTGCCCGATGCCGAGGAACACGCACCGTCCCTCCACTGTCATGATGACAGCGGCGTGAGAGCTACGGCAGAAGCAGCAGCGGTCCCTGAACCCCCATTAGCAGAAATTGAACAACTCGACACAGCATCTTCTCACAGAGGCGAAGAGGAAGACGAAGACGCAAGAGGCGGTGAGGCAAACGACAGAGAGACTTTACCCAGCGACGACACGCCGGCTGCCTCCACGCACGAGGCCTCCACACCTCTGCACTCTGCCGCAGCCTCTTCGTCTCATCCGTTGGTGGACGAAGAGGGGGAAGAGGCCGCACCTGTTGCTGATCTTGATGGCGATGCCGCCCCAGCTCTTCACGACTCACCGGAAGACGGCGCCGAGTCGTCCGAGGATCCTGCGCCCAACTTGAAACCCGTGGAGAGTCTCGAAGAGCTGTCCGACGCAGAGGACGCCGGGGAACATCCATCGTCGGTGATGCCCCTGTGGGATGGTACATCAGAGTTGGCGAACGAGGAGAATTCAAAGGAGCCCTCGCCGGCGGTTGCCGCCTCTGAAGGGGGAGAAGTAGAAGAAGCTGGGACTGCGGACAACGGCGCAGACGAAGAAGAGGAAGGACAGGCCGAAGAGACGCACGAAGACGAAGTATCCTCCGTGTCTGAGGGCGATGCGCGTGACGGTGTGCCGCCCCTTTTCGGTGGCTCTGGCGACGCCATGAACCCGTTTACCGCGCACGCCGCCGCCGCCCCTCGCGGGGAGGCAGCTGAGGTGTCTCCCGCTGCTGACTCTGCGCCTGACGCGGAGGAGGAAAGGGAGGGCGCTGGTGAGTGGGAGGAGACGGACTCCACCCCGGCTGCGTCGAGCCACGGCAATCCTTCTGTTACCGTTGCGGGTGCGCCTTCGTTCCCCTTCTCGAACAGTGCAGCCGCCGAGAGCGAGCAGAGCTTTGACGCGGAGGATGTGGTGGACAGCACGCACGCGGGAGCGCCAAGGGCGGGTGTGGAGGAGTGGAGGGAGGAGCTCTCTTCCCAGCCGGAGTCGCCGCCGGCAACGTCGGACGCGCTGGTGGACATCGCGCAGAAAATGTTCAATGATGAGGAGACGCCTGATGTGGATCTGAACGACGGTCGCGATCTGCTCGATCGGCGCCGGGGCGTGGAGGAGGAGGTGCTGGACGACGATTTTGATTTTTTGATTTTTTTTTTGGTTTCCCTTCTCGCGCAGATGTAAGCATATATATGTCCTAGCGTAGAGCTACGTTGTTATTGTTGCCGTTCTTGTATTAGTCTTCCTTCCTGTACCTTTACTTTTCTTTTGCTTACGTAGACCTTTCAAACGTGCGAAACCGTAACGGCTTATGGCGTACAGTTGCTGCATGGATTCGCAGAAGTACAAGCTGTCTGGTTCTTCTGGCGGCATTCGTGTTTTTGAGGCTTCTGCAACTCCAGCAGACAATGAGCTGCACCGCCACCTTCATATCGTCGCTTCTCCTCTTCCTCATTCTTGATGGTTCGCCGGTGCGTCTGCACGGCGCTACACATCCGTGGTCCCTTTTAGGGTGACCCTATTCTGCGCTCTGAAACCCAAAACACCTTCCCTCTTCCACTCTTCTTCGTTTTTTTTTCTTTTGTTTTTGTCCCGCTCGTCACGCACTTCTTTGTGTTGATATATTCTTTTTGCTTGTTTGATCAGAGTCACACACGCACGCTTTCTATCCTTGCGATGCCGCTCCTCCGAAACCGGCTGTGCGGGTTGGCGCACTGCGCGCTGCCGCTGATTGGTGCTCCAATGCTGGGCTACAGCGATGTCTCCCTCGCCCGCGCGGTCGCGAGCACCGGCGCGATCGGCAGCGTGCCGTGCAGCGGGATGGCACCCGGGCAGCTGTGCACTCTCGTGCAGGACAACGTCGAGCATCGACTGTGCTACAACTTCTTCTGCCACCGCCCCCCGCCAGCGTCCATGGCGAG
>NW_015438359.1:1098198-1223452 GCF_001293395.1 Leptomonas pyrrhocoris
GCTCGTTGCGGTACAGGCGGTCGCCGGTCCCCGTGTGCTTTAAGATTGGAGACGGATTGATTCGCAGCACAGGGTTGAATTCCTTCCCTACACCCACGGGTGCTCCCACATCCATCATTTCTGGCAACAAAGAGAACGGTTAAGGGGGACTCTCCACCACGGCGCGCAGCACTATTTTGGAACTGCCGGTATCTAGAGTGTCTGTCGATGTGCAAACCGGCAGTTGAGGCGCCGGAGGCGGACGAAACAGAAAGGTTCATTTGGTCCCCCTGTTTGGGTTTTTTGACGTATCGCTCGATGTAGAGCGTTTTGCGCTGTACGATCGTGCAACCTTCCGCGAACCGGAAAAGGAACGCGGTCCCCTAGCCGGGCACTGGGCTGCCAAATGCTGCGAAGATCCGCAACTGAAACAGCATCGCCCATTCTTAACACTGTTCTTTTTTGGCTGGGGCCACGGCTTTAACGAGACCCATCAACGCGTCCATGCCATTGACCCTGTCCCGCCTGGCCGACGCCAGTTTGGCGTACGTCAACTCGGGGAAGGTGTTCGATTTCAGTGCCACGATAAGCCGAGACACATGGTCGGTACATTGGGTGGCCTGATACTCAAAAAGGCTGGGCATCTGCTGGGCACTCTGAACCCAGTCCCGAAGAGAGGAGTAACACCCTTGCGCCTCGGCGGTTGGGGCGTTAAGCTGCCCATCGAAGAACAGCTTACGGAGGGCGATATCAACCTCCATCAACGAGAGGCCGTCCAGGGCACCGCGCCAAGTGCGCACGTCCGTCACGTCAAAGACATCTTCTTCACTGTTCTCCGTCGCGTCGGCCGTCGTGTGCCTCGGAGAGGGCGGGGTGATCCGCACCGAGTGGAGTCCGTCCTCAGCAGCTGCAGGACGCGACAAATGGGTCTTCCCAGGTTGAGTCTTGGCCAGCAACTGCCGCAACTCATCAACGTCGTTCAGAACCCGTTTTTCGAGCAGCTTCATGTCCTGCAAAGTCCGCACAGTCTCCGTTCAGTGAGCCACCTCACTGCGCAAGCCGATTAACTCCGCGGGATCCCTACCTGTCGACTGTTCCATCCGACCCAGTCGAAGTTCCACCTGAGCGACTCTCTCACGCTCACGCTGTGCCAACTCCCGCTCCAAATCCAACCGTAATTCACTGCCTGCAGTTGCGTGGCCAGGTTTGCGTCCCTGCCCGCGCTGAACGCCAACGAAGGTGTAGCTGCCGACGCAGCTGCCGACGCATGCCTTTCCAAGGCCGAGGTGGTGCTCACTTGCAAGGACGTGAGTGCCGACGTAATCGCGTTCGCACTCAGCCCTTTCTGCTGCTCAAGGGACTGCAAACGTCCCTCTTGAGTCCCCATGATCTGGTACAGCTCTCCCATGCGCTGCTGTACCACCGGATCGACGAACTCCACCCGAGTTATGGGCAGTTCGCAACTGCTCCACATGATGGCTGTGTTCGTACTCCCATCGTACAAGGCCAACCTCCCGCTGGACATGCCCAGCAGGCAAATCATGGGGACTTCCGTCCCGTACGTCGCCTGGCGAAAGATTCGCACGTTCACCGGTCCTTCCTCCAGGAGGGGGCTGTTGACGAGGTGCTGTTCAGCACCTCCCATTGTCCGCGCGGAATCAAGGCCATCCTTGACGAAAAGTCCTACTGAATGCACTATAAAAACTAGCGGATAAATTGTTACCTAGAAAGAAAGCTAAAAGAAAAAACTCAAAAGTTGTGTGAGAACTTTGATTCTGCAAGTCCCAAAGATAAGGCGAAGGAGAAGAGCGAGGGAGAGTAGTAGAGGTAGAAATCATGTCATCAGCAAACGTCGGAGCCATTGCTCCTCATCCTCCTCGTATCATTCTTACTCTTTTCATCATTCCATTCTTATCGCGCACCATCAAAAAAAGCGGGCCGAGGGCCCCTCAAAATTTGCTGCGACTTGGTGTTTTCATGATGCCACGCTGCAGGTGAGTTATAAGCAGCCGAGTAAATACGAATGAAGAAGCAGGTACTGCGTTATGTAAGTCTTCCGTAATCTGACTGTCAATAAAAACGTGCCACCCCAATAACAGTCCGTGTGGCTCAATGGAAGAGCATCTGACTACGGATCAGAGGGTTGCAGGTTCGAATCCTGTCACGGATGACTTTTCGCTCACGGCGAAGGAAATGAAGAGCGAGAAGAAAACGGCTCACCGGCAGCGCTCCTATAGTGTAGTGGTTATCACTTTGGACTTTGAATCCGGAAACCCAGGTTCGAATCCTGGTAGGAGCACTTTTTGGTAGACCTGCCGGCGCAAGGGAAAAGGGTACAGCACCCAGATGCCTTTTGAAGTGGCGTGGGTGATCTAGTGGTTATGATGTCTGCTTTACACGCAGAACGTCGCGGGTTCGAACCCCGCCCCGCGTATTTTTGTCGGCCGCCGGGAAAAAACGAGGGAAAACAATGCTCCCGGCGGGGCTCGAACCCGCGATATCCGGTTCATAAGACCAGCGTCCTATCCGACTAGACCACGGGAGCGTCGCCGTAGCCGCGGAAAACAGCGCACACACGGACGTGAACAGGCAAAAAGTGATACAGACACAGAGGGAGAACCGAGGAAAGTGGAAAGCACACAACAACACAAGACATCATCACGGCGCGCACGACACGACACGCATTCGGCCCAATCATTCTCGTCCTCTGGTGTTCTCTTTAGAACGGATATCTTTCTTTTTTCTTTTTCCTCGGTCAATTCGCCATCTGATAACTCTGTTGGGCTATATCTATGGTGTACGCATATCGAAACGGAAAGAAAGCAGCAGTGCGTGTGTGTGACACTGCTGCTTTCTTTCCTCCCCACTTTTTCCTCCTTCACAGTCGTCGCAATCTGAAAAACGCAGCAGCCGGATTGCGTGGCATCAGGCGCTGCATGGTGCAACGAAAGCCGCCAGCGGCACCCACAGCAGGCATCGGAAAGGTGGCAGGCGAAGGAGGTGGCGCGGACGACGTCGGTGCAGAGCTCAGATGCGGCGGCACGTACGCTTTCGCGGTCAGCAAGCTCGAGCAGTTCTCCGCCAAGCGCTGCACAACCGTCTCCACCGTCACCACGGGCGCCGCGGCGGAAGACGGCGTCGGCAGCACCCCCAGCGTGCGCTCATCTGTGACCGAATAGAACGCGACATCCGTCACACCCTGTGTCGCCAAGCACGACTCCAGGTGGTGCGCCTTGATCGAAGGTGCGTGCTGCATGTCCAGCACACCCATCTCCGGCATGTACTCGTCCGCATGCCCCTCCTCGACATTCACTGCGTAAAGGGAGCGGAAAAGTGCGATCTTGTTCGACAGGTCGGCCGGCGCCGTGCCGAGCGTATAACCCGCCTCCGCCAGTAGGTTGAGCAGAACGGTTCCCGTCATGAGCGCATCGTAGCCTGCCTCGTGCGCCGGGTCACTCCCGCTGCCGCCGGCCGTCGACGTCCCCAGCAGCGTCATCGGATCGTAGCCCTCGAAGCCGAGCGGCAACTCCACCATGCAGTGCGGCGACGCCCCGACGTAGGCCTCGTACAAGCCGCCCAGGCTGATCGACCCGAAGCGGCCGCGCGGAAACAAATCTTGCCGTGACGCAACGTACCGCGTGTCCCACAGGCGCGGAAACAACGCACGCACCCGCTCTTTCCACTGCGGCAGCTGCTCGGGCAGCGCGCCGTCCATCGCGTGCATCAGGAAAAGCCAGTCCGCAAAGCAGTTGTGTCCCACACACGGCTTCTTGCTGCGCACCAGCTCCGAGAAGACAAGCCGAAAGCCAAGCGTGTCGAGCAGGCGACGCTCGCTGCGCTGCCCCGTCAGCCACGCCTGCTTCGCTACCTCCTCTGGCGACAGCATGACCAGCGTCACCACATAGCCGCTCGGGCCGGCGCGGCGCGCACGGAAAGACAGCTGCGGGAAGTCTCGCTGAAGCAACACCCCCAAGTGCTCACGCGCCGCGCGACTTGTCTGCACCGGCAGCACCGCCTCCTTGCCGCCTGCCACCTCAATCGACGACAGGAAGGGCCGCCTGCCGGCGCTGGCGGACACCGCGGCCGCCCACGATGACTCCACACGGCTCACGAGTGCCGCCGCCGCTTTTTGCCCCTCCTCCACCCACGCCTTCTCCGCATCGGTGAATAGTGGAGTTGCTGCGGCTGCGGCTGCGGCTGCGACTTGGCTCGACGGCGCAGTACCCTTGGCTTCATCCTGTGCTGCCAGCCGAGCCCGCAGCGCCGCCTCCCGCGGCCCATCGCAGAAAGCCATACCTTGATACACCCACTTCTGAAAGTCCATCCCGTGTTTGCGAAGAAAGGCCAGGGCGGACGGGCTCACCACGACATCGCCGGCCCGCTCCTCGGCCGTGTAGTCGTCCTTGAATTGCGGGAAGAGCAGGAAATTGAACGGGTGCGCAACGTAGTGCGCGACAGAGGACGACGACGACGGCACTTTGCGAAAAAGACAGACACCCACTTGGATAATCGAGTAGCGGCTCGCCGCCAGCCGCTTGGAGTTGTACGCGTCTTGAGGCGAAAAGGTGATCGACTCTGTCACCTCCGGCACGTTGATGCCCGTCATCTCCTCATCCATTGCGTAGAAGTCGCATGTCTCCAGCAGCTCCTTGAAATGCGGGAATACCGCCGGAAAGTTGTCGCGCCGCACTTGCATTTTGCTTTCTGTTCTGCTATCCAATGGGTCGGTATTTGAGGGGGTTGTTTATTTGCTTCGCCGAAAAGAGAAATCCCCCGAGCAAAGAGATGTGAAAAGAAAAAGAAGAAGCGTGTGCAACAAGGTAGAATAAAAAGGACAATGGCAGAGCAGTCGTGTGAAGAGAAACAAGAGAGAGAGAGAGAGAGGCAGAAGCGAACCGCATGGGAACCGAAAGTTGCTGCGACGCAGGGTGACTTGCCGATTTGTGTGTGCGTGTTTCTGTGATGAGAAGCGCAGGTGCTTCTCCCTCCTTTTTTCTGGTTGGCGTGTGTGCTGCGCACATTAATGGTTTTGAAAGAACATGAAAGAGCGCTTTTATTGATGGACAGTGCACGCGTGAAAATAATGTCAGTTTCGTTCCGCCTTCTTTTTTTTTGCTGTTGAGCTAGATCGTTCTGGGTCCTTACTCAAGCGCCAAACGACCACTGAGCGGGGTAGCGAAGATACAGACCCCCACCATGCGTCTGACCAGCCACGTGCGGGTGTCGCACAGTCTCGTTCCCCTGCCGCGACGATGCCGAGCCGTCATCGGTGACCAGGTCGTAGTACACAAATAGGTGCGACACGTAGGAGTACGATAACAAACTGCGCAACTCATTCGCAGAGACAACCTCGCCGTAGCAATCGGTCACAACAGAGCCGTTGCTGAAGACAGTCGCGGCGCCGCCTCGCGGTGCTGTGCTTTGCGTGGCGCCGTCCCCACTAGGTCGATCACCACCCCCAGCAGCAGCAGCAGCAGCAGAGCCATCGTCGTGCGGACGTGAGGTCGTGCCATGCGGCACCGCGTAGTACCGCTCGTACACGTACTCCAGGGAATGCGAATTCAGCAGGTAGCAGAGCTGCGGCAGCACTTCAATCACAAACTCAAAAGAGTACGTCTCGCCAGGGTGCAGAATAAAAGGTGGCCGTTCCTCGCCCACCACGACAGGGGTGAGGGTGACGAGCTTCGTCAAGAGGTCGATGGTGCGCATGCTGGACAAGTTCGCGCCAGGACGCAGCTCGCCCCACAACGGGCTCGCCGTGAAGTGGGACTCGGCTTCCTCTTTCGACAACGCAGCGCCACCGCTGCCAATGGCCTCTCCGCTGCGCAGCACACACGAGGAATGCAGATCAAGAGACGTGTTGTACAGCCGCGCAGCACTAGCCGTCACGTTTGTGAGAGAGAGATTCAATACGAGACGGTCGTTGCTCAGCGGTGAGGTGGAGGAGCGGCAGAGAAACGGCTCCGTGAACTCCACCGGGACAACGCCACTGCCAAGCACCAGCGCCGCCGCCGCCGCCGTCTCCACGTGTGTCTGGCCGAGACTGCGCGCCAACACCGATCGCAGAATCGTCGGCTGGTCGGGGTTCACCAGACCAGCCATCCGCTTCTTGTCGAAACTCAGCGGAAGCAACACCACCATCGCGAGCGTTGTGTCCATGCCGCGCAACGACGCCGCCTCCAAGTCTGGCAGCGCCAGCTCTACCGTGAAGTTGCTTTCCAGCAGCTTGGGCAGCGCGGTACCTGCGCCGGAGGACGAGACAACACGTGGGTCACTCGCACCCGCAGAGATCGTCTGCACCGCGCCGATCACCTCGCAGTGCACATCTGCGGTGCCACAAATGCTGGAGTCGCTGGCGTCGCTCGTGCTGTTGCGGCCACTGCGCGGTACGGGATCAGCGTTCACGCCGTTTGAAAAGGAAGGGGAGGCGGTGGCGGTGACGTACGGCATCGACGTGTGCAGGTCCGTAAAGGACTGCCGGTTGGTGGCTGTGAGCGTCTCGTATGGGGATGAGCCACGCAGTGAGCCGTACACGTGTTCCCGCGATTCCACCACGCGGTTGGCGCAGGTGTAGGTGTGGTTCGACCAGAACACAGGCACGCCAAATACAAAGCTGTTGCCGAGGTTGCTCAGCACGTGCGGGGCTGGCGACAATGGTGGGGAGCCCACCTTCTGCAGCGCTGGCACACGCTGTCCATTTTGGTCCGATTGTCCTTTGGGCTTGCTCGCGAAGAACGGCACGAGTTGCACAGTGCTAAACAGAAACGTCCAGGCTGCTTCAAGGGAGTGAATGCCGACCATCGCCAGGAACGCTTGAGTAGCTTGTTCTTTTCCCGTGTCGCCGTCTTCCTTGTCGTAGGTGATGGTGAGTCGAAACCGCAGAAGCTGGCGGGAGACCACCTTCAGCTTGCTCGCCTTTCCTTTCGGCGACGGTGCCGAGGCGGTGGTGTCGTCACCGGCCGCAAGGGGCACAAAAGACACCTTCACAATGGAGTGAAGGACGTTCATGAGGTCAGAAGCACAGCAAGAGGACGTGCTGCTGCTCTTCTTGCAAAGATGCTTGTAGCTTTTCAGAGTCAACAACAACAACAAAAAGATGAATTACGTGGAAAGAATCGGTCACCTTTGCGATACAAGGTCCGGTGTGCTACTTCAAGTCTCAACGATTAAAGTTCTATTCGTTGCATGTGCAGACAACGAGCCTCTTTTTCTCCTTCGAGCGGAAAGCAGCTGCAGCGCCGGCTTTACGGCTAGGCGATGGCAGCTTGGAGCTGTGGTAATGAAAGATCAGAAATTGTACCGTACTAGGGCTTTTCGCGTGCATCTGTGCATCGTTCGCTTCTACACTGTCAGCAGTATAGCAGCTCAGAGCGCGACACTGGAGAAAACCAGGAAAAAAAAAGAGAAAGGAAATAGAGATGATTGAAATGACATTGATGGAAAAGTGCATCTCCAGTTGAGCACCAATAAAACTGCGTGGGCACTATTCAGTAAAGCAAAACCTGCACCCAATTTCCATCGACTGCACCCAAATGCTACCGAAAAGTCTCTCACTTCGTGCAACCAAAGCTTGATTGCTCGCTCTTTGTTTTGCTTTCCGTTCTTGGTACGGTGCAGAATTGTAAAACAAAAGGATTCAAAGGGATGACAACGAACAGATCTAAAATCTACACAAAACAAAAGGGGAGTCTATTGGTACACGCCTTTCGGCTAAAAGCATATCTATCGTACGTAGCCACAAGTTCTCCAATGGAGCGATCACGCGCACAGACCTCCACGTTCGAGAAAGAAAGGGGATCGCAACACACACACACACACACACACACACAAACGTACATGCAAACGTAGTTGTGGCGCTATCGTCATTCGTTCCCGTCGTTGAGAAACAAGACACGGCGGGCACCTTCTAAAATATCTGTGGCTGTGCGATGCTTCTTTTGAAGCTCCGCCTCCTGCATCGTCAGGTCGTTGCACAGCTGCTGCAGATTCTCGAGCGTCACGTACGCCTCCGTTCCGTCATCGGCAATCTCTGTGAAAGGAATAAAACGTAAAGACTGTTTCTGCGACTGAGGTGCAGCAGTGGTTGTGCTCGATGACGCTGGTACCGCAGATGACGGCAGATCTGACGTCTCATCAGTGTGCAATTCATTGACCAGCGGTGCAACGTGCGTCTTCGAAACAGCGGTAGGTGAAGCACCAAAGGAGTTGGTACGGTCAAGTAGGGCGCCGCCATTTCTCGGCATAGATGACGGCGAACTCAACACATCGTCCGTTCTATCAGAACCGCTATGACAAGATTTTGCGTTTTCGCGACCGTCTCCGTCTGCGCGCGAGCTAGCTTGGCGATGCTCCTCCGTCTTTGACGCCGAGTCCTCCCGGGGACGCTTCCGCTCGAACGAGAGAGCCAGTGCGCGAGAAATGGTTGTTGCTTCTTCTTCATCCCGCATTCGCTGCAGTCTGGGAGTGCTGCCTTCCGCCGCGTGAGCAGCAAAGTATTCCTCGTGCCTGTCCAGCGCTTCTTGATGACGGCGCTTATCTAGAAAAGGCGTGACAACTCGGTTTCGACGTTTTGTCTCAGCAGGCGCGCCTTCGTTTTCGCCAGCTTCGACGATACGCACCGACTTTCCTGGAAGAGTAGCGGGAGGCGTCGGATGCTCCAACTCGTACTCCTTCACGCAAATCTTACCTTTGAAGGTGACGTACGAGTTCCCTGCTTCGGCCTTCGCATCTCGTCGCGCTATGTAGTGGCGTCCGCTGTGCAGGATGTCCGAGGGAGAGTCAAAGGCTACAGCGCGAGGCTGCACATTGCCCTCTGCGTCGCACTCCAACACGCTGCTAATGTTGAATTCTTCGGCCAGATCTCGCAGTGTGATGCTCGACTGGTGGTGCACTGGCATGAAGGTGGTACCGCCCTCCTCGCGAAGAAGTACTGTAGTACCGGTACCCGCAACGGGCGTGCGTAAGATGCTGTTGCTGATGCTGCCGTCTGCGGCAAGGGGGATTGCAGCTGATGGCGCTG
Source organism: Leptomonas pyrrhocoris (assembly GCF_001293395.1). NCBI lineage: Eukaryota > Euglenozoa > Kinetoplastea > Trypanosomatida > Trypanosomatidae > Leptomonas > Leptomonas pyrrhocoris. The sequence continues at coordinate 1,107,197 of NW_015438359.1, forward strand.
CAGTGTTGTGCGAAGCGTCCATTCTTTAAGAAGGAACCAACACTGCAAACTGCAACAGAAACAACAAAAAAAAAACGGTTAGTAATGAGACGATGTTCGATATATATATACGTGCATGTGGGCCTCGGTTTTTTTTTCTGTGTGTGTATGTGGGTGTGCGGGTGTCTGTGTGTGTTCGTGTTTGTATTGCTCTACAATTGATTGAAAGAGAGCGGCATACAACGTTCCACTGCCTGTAAGTCAAATGAAATGGAAAGGATGAGAGAGAGAGAGGAACGAAATCAGCGGCACGGGCTGCAGCATACGACACAGAAGTCGAAGAGGATGCATGAGGCGTTGGAAGAAAAAAGGGGAAACTGCTTCGGGAACGAAATGAAGCGAATTGACGAGTTTTTTCTTCCTTCTTCCACATAATGAAGGTCCGATGACAATGACCGAGTCTTTAATAGCAAGGTGTGGCTCAGGTATAACAGGCAGAGAAGTCAGAATGAACGTTGTTATTCATTTAGCAGGGCAAAGATTCACGAAAGAAGAAACAACAACAACTAGCAATAGCCAAAGCCGCCTTTCGGCAGCGGCCAAAAACGGTTTCCACACCGAAGTATTCGAGCCTACGTAATCAAGAAAGCTGCACGTGCTCTGTAAGGATGCTGGGCGGCGCATGCTCAAACGCACTGTTCCCTACTACCTTTTGGGGGATGCCGTATTGTTCGTGGAAGAAGAAGGTCACTGGCTCCTCTTCGGGAGGTTCTCCATCTAACGTGCTGTGCTGACGTGGCGAGCGGAGACGAGGCGCTGAGCTGAGCGCTATGGGCTTGTCATTGAAATACATCGGAAAAGATGAAATTGTATGCCGCTGAGAAGAGAAGAAGAAATAGGACGCATTGGCAGGAATAGAGTTACCATAAACAGCAAAGACTCACACATCACTTACACATGCAGTTACGTTTGACGGAGCACCGCTTTGGTTCCCCCCGCCCCATAGTTAACGGATACGGAACAAACAATTATCTTGCCGCGGCACACACGCTGTGTAACACAAAAAACCTCAGGATACGCTAGGCAACGTAGAAACCCTGGTCTGAGCATAGAAGAGAAAAATAGGAGACAATGTCTGATTCTTCTTTTCTTTTTCTGATGCAGTTTTGCCACGTCGAACAATAGAAAGAAAAAGAAGAGGTGAAATAGGTTTTGAGAGAACGAAAACAAAACGAGTAGAAAAACATGCACTGTGCACCGCTGCGCAGTTGTCGGTAGATGAGCAAAAAAAAAAGGGATCAGATAAAGAATAGAGGTTGTACGCTTCACAAAGAGCTTTCCATTCGCTTTTCTTTTCTTTTTGATCGCCCGCGTAGATTTCTGCATCGCTGCCTTTTTTCTCTCGAATGCAGTTTGAGAATCTAGCGTTCTTAGGAGCGTGCCGATTCCAAGAGCTTCGCCACAACCGTTTGCGTGATCCACGCCTTGCGGCCCCACTGACGAACGGCATCCTCTTCAGCAATGAGAGTGCCGTCAGCGTCCTTCTTCAAGCAGTCGCGGACGTCGCGCCACATCTGTGTCTCCTGCAGATGACCCGTTTCCTCTGGAACCTCCACATCCGTGACAACGTCTTCGGTTTTGATGTCCGGAGTGGGTGCAAAGTCACCGGCGATGGGATTAATGACCTGGAAGTGCGTCGGTCCGACATCCGTCAGAGGGTTGGTCAGCTGATTCGCGACGATGCGACCCTTTGAGCCAGAGGCGATGAAGTACTGCTCCGACGAGCTCATAAAGCCGCAGAAGAAAGTGGCGTAGATATTGTCATCTTCGGTTTCTCCTTTGAAGGTGAGGTCGCCCTTGAAAGCAACGATAGCGCCGTTGGGCAGCTGCTCGACAATGCGTCCGGACACCGCGATGGGCATCTTGAAGTTGACCATGTGAAGGAAGGAGCGCACGCAGTACCAGCCGCAGTCGCCAAGAGCACCCGCGGGTTCCATGTCCGGCCTGCCACGGATATCGCTGGCAACCCGCTCGTCACCTGCGTGGAACGACACAGCGGAGGACATGTGACGCAGCTCTCCAATTTGTGGCAGGCAATCGATCACCTTTTGCACGTACGGGCCGTGAGAGAACATAGTTCCATCCATGTAAAGCAGACCATTCGCGCTCAGCGCCTCCAGCCATGACTGCAGTTGCTCAGGAGAGGACGCGGGCGGCTTTTCGCCCACGACATGCTTGCCGTGCTCCGCGCATTTCATCACCCACTCGTGGCGCAGAGTGACCGGGATGGATATGTACACGACATCAACGTCGGGGCTTGTGACCACCTCGTCGTAGCTGGCGGCGACAGCCTTGCGGTCGGGAGAAATCTTGAGGCATTCCATGCTCTCGTCGATAAACTTCTGACCGGCTTCCTGGTTGCGGCAGCCGACCATCGTTACCTGCATGTTGCCGGCGGCTTCGATAGCCGCCCATACTTTGTGCGCGATGCTAGACGCACCGAGAAAGCCAACCTTGATGGTAGTGTCGGACATGGGGAGTTTCGTGCTTTTCTTTTGTACTTGTGGGGTGAAGGAAAATAACGTACCTTAAACAGAGAATTGGACTGACTTGGCAGTCAAAAACGTTTTCGGAAAGGCAAAGAAGAAGAATACACGAAGGGAGAACGGAAGCGGAGCGTGAAAGAACGCAAGGAAGAGCTCGTTGCATATCGCCTTTCTTGCACGTTTTAAAAGCTGTCGCGAGCAGCACGGAAAACCATCTGCATTCTCATTGTGCACTTTTCGGTGTGGAATAAAGAACTGCGTCGGCAAACCGCTGAGAAAGGGGCAGGAGATACCGATTATATACTTTTTTTGCGGTTGAACTTGAAAAGCTGTTGCGGTGGCGTCGGCAATGCAAATGCAAGCCGTCACAGTTGAAGCAGCGGGGGAAAGAGTGGCTGCATGGAGGCAGCTTGAAATTGTGCCACTTTGTGCTTAGCTTTTCGCTGGTTGCGCGGCTTCGGTTTCGTGCGGTTTCTCGTTGCGTTGCCGTTTGCCCTTGTCTTCGTGGGGCCTATGAGGAGGGAGGGGGGAGCAGACAACAAAAGGTAGAGCAACATCAAGAGTTTCGGTGTTCCCCTCAGTGGGGATTCGGGCTTGATGGACGAGACCGCACTTGGCATTCGCGAAAAGCAAAGGCCTAGTGAATGCCGCTTGTGGCCGCAGCGGTTTCCTTAATAGTGGGCTGGATTTGCGTTGAATGTGTGTGTGTGTTTGTTTGTGCTGGCTGCGGTCTCTATATGCAGCGCACAACAAACAATCAGAACAGAGGAGTAACGCGTAAAAGAGACAGAAACACAAGCAGGCGACAAGAGTTTTTTTTCTTGTGGGTAGGATGCAGTTACGCTTTGCCCTCTGCCGCAGGTATTGCTGCAGCGTGCTGGCCCGCCGCCTCCAAGGCGCGATCCATCACCACCTGCGTGACAAAGGCAAAGGTAGACCACTTCTTTGCAAGTTCGGCGTCCGCGATCAGTGGCTCACCTTTGCCCAGCCGCATGATGCTCTCGCCAACGTGGCGCCACAGCTGCACCATCTGAAACATGCCGTCCTGCTCGTCCGGTGCCGTCGAGTACACCATCTCGTTCTCCTCCTCCTCCACGTGCTCGTACACCTGAAAGACATCCTTGGCGTTTGGCGCGCTGATATCCTCGTTTCGCGTCGCCGCGTCCGGCTCCGGCGCAGCTTTGTCCCGGCGCAGGTGAAAGCGCGGCCGGTCTTCGCCGGTGGGGTTGATGGCGCTGTACACCGTGACGGTCCCATCGCGGCAGAAGATTTCCACCGTCTGGTCGTGGCAGCTGTGGAAGCTGCACTGGAAGGAGGCGGTGACGATGGAGGGAGCTGCGCCGCCTCTGTTTGGATCTGAGGACACCGCAGCAGCCGGGACGGTGAACTCCAGGTTGCCTTCAAATCCGGTTAGAGCGGGCAACGCCTTTGACTTGCTCGTCTTGCCTCTCTTGACTGTCGTTGACGGCGGCGCGCTTCCTGCAGGGTTGGCCAGCCCCCCTGCTTTGGCGGATGTGTTTGCCGTTTCCTCGTGCAACGCGTCGCACTCCGTCACACGCCCCGTCACGCCAGTGGGAAGGGCAAAGTCCATTACATGCAGAATCCAGCGGATGCCGTACCACCCCAGGTCTCCCAACGCACCATGCGGCTCCAGCTGCGGCTGCATGCGGATGTCGCTGGACATAAAGGACGGAGAGGCGTTGAAGGACATGTGCGCGTTGATATGCCTCGGACCGCCAAGCTGGGCCACGGCGCGGCGCACGTCTTGCAGCCGCTGCCCGTGCGTCAGCGTGGTGCCGTCGACAAAGAGCAGACGCTGACTCGCCAAGGCCTGCAAACACTCCGCCAACACCGCGGCCGACGTCGCAGCCGGCTTCTCACTCACAACGTGCTTGCCGTACTCGGCGCAGAGACGAATCCACGGCGCCCGCTTCGCGGTGGGGAGGGAGATGTAAACCACATCGACGTCGTCTGCGCGCAGAACATCGATGTAGGACCCGATCCTCGGTGCCGCAAATGCGAGCCTCGGCCCCCCGCCAGCGTCTTCCTTCCTTTTCTCCAGCGCCCCCATCTCCTTTCGGACAGCATCGATCAGCGCGATGCCGTTCGCCTCGTCTCGGCACCCAATGCAGGTGACGCGGTGACCGGCGCTGAGGACGGCGTGGAACACCTTGCGGGCGATGCTCGACGCGCCGAGGAAGCCGATCCGCAGCAGCTCCTTTCGCATTGTGGTCCTCTTCTTGTTGCTTGGCTGCTTGCGCTACTGTTGGTGAGAGGCTCGTTACTGTTCAACGAGATTCCCTTCGGAGGGGGAAGCGGAAGAAGAAGAAAGAGAAAAAAAAACACGAGAGAAAGCAGAGTGCGTCGTGAAGGAAGAGGGCAGGTTAGAGTTGAGCTGTTGGTGAGTTAGCGTGAACACCAGAGAAGGTCGGCAAGTGTTGCAACACCAACGGTAATGTCGGCTTGCACAGTTGCTGGTTGGCACGGGCTCATCGACAGGCTTCGCCTACCGCCCACAAACGAAGAACAGGGCTCGTTTTCGCAAGTGGGAAAGGAGGCTGAAGGGAGAGTGCTGCATGCTCTGGTACATGCACCCACCCACCCTTTCCATTAAGAAAAAAAAACTCTTCCACAGTTCTAATAGGAGGGGGAAAAAAAGGTAAGCCACCGCAAGAGACAGTAAAAACAGAGAGAGCAAATAAACGATACGTCACGCAAACACAAACAACCACTAGTGCAAAGCGAAGAGTCACCACGTCAATTTTCTCTCTTTCACCCAAAGAAGAAGACGAAGAACGACCGAAGAGAACAGCGCCGAAACAAAGAAGAACCACCTAAAAAAAAAAGAACGTTCGCGCTTTCCATACACACATGCACACACAAACACACGAAAAAGAATTATTGAACACCACAAAAACGGTTGGAAATAAAACTGTGCTTGCAGTGGCATATAATAATACCTATAGTATCAACAAGTTTAGAAGATCCTTTCGCCTCGACCCTTGCAGCACCATTGAGCGCAGACCAGCGCGAAGATGCCCCGATGGCCGATCTTTTGCGCTGCACAGCGCAAACACAACTACACCAAGCGTCTCAGATTCTTTCGAAAGCAGTAACAACAGCAATAACATCCTTTTTTCCCCGCTTTTCTTTAAAGGGTTATACAAAATACGGCTCAAGCAAGAGATAAAAAAAACTCTCATAAACAGTTCATAGAAGTCTCGCGCGTCAGCCAACACACAAGAAGTGCAGAAAAACAATCCAGCAAAGCAAGCACGCCAGAGAAAGGGAAGAACACTCGTTCTGTAAACCCCAACGTTCTTTTTGGTGAGTTGACCGACACGCGCAGCGAGATGGACGGAGGCGAGCACTTTCTCCTCGACAGGTGATCACCTTTCCGCCTCGACGCCGGTCCTCGCATCACGAGCCCTAAATGGTGAACCGAGCCGAAAATGGAATGTAGCGGCCCTCGTGGAAGATGTACACAATCACAAGCGCCATGATCGATGACCCGCGGGTGTACGAGGGGTGGAGGGCGATGACGCAGCTCTGACGAGTGCCTGCGCCGGGCACCCAGAACTGCTGTGGCCAGCGCTGCGTCGGAATGGTCTTTGCGCTGTTCGGGTCGGACGAGAACATATCCTCCTGCTTCAGTTCCACACCACCGATCATGAGCTGGTAATCGGCGTTGTTGATGAACGTCAACTCCGTCCCACGCGTTGGGTTCTTGCCGTCGAGGTAGATGTCAATGGGGCAGCCACGGGCTAGCAGCGGCACACCTTGGAAGCCGGTGTACGGTATCTCCTCCAGCGACGGTGGGCGACGCTCGAATCGCGGAGGCGGAGGCCCCTGCTGCACCTGCGGGTAAGCCTGCTGCTGCTGTTGCGGCTGTGGCTGCTGCTGTTGTCCATAAGACGGCTGCTGAGGATTCTGTTGACCGTATGGCTGCTGCTGCTGTTGCTGGCCGTACGGTTGCTGTGGTGGAGTCTGCTGTTGTTGGCCATACACACGTTGAGAGGGCTGCTGCTGCTGTTGCTGTTGCGGACCTTGTTGCTGCTGCTGGCCATGAGGCTGCTGCTGCTGCTGAGAAAGCTGCTGTTGCTGGCCGTAAGGTTGCTGCTGTGGTGGTCCTTGTTGCTGCTGTTGTTGCCCGTACGCATGTTGAGTGGCCTGCTGTGGCTGTTGGGGTTGTTGCTGCTGCTGGTCATAAGGCTGCTGCTGCGACGGCGACGGCAACGGCGACGGCTTCACCGGCGGCTGCGGTGCGCTCGTCGGGGGGCTGGCCGGAGCAGGCGGCGAACTGGGCACGTCGTCTGCGGTCTTCGACACACTCTTGCGGCTGACCCGCGTCTCCGGCAGCACGTCGCTCGCGACGAGCGACGGCGACGGCGCACTGTTCTGCGCCGCAGGGAAGCCGGGCGCCGTGGGGCCGTTCGCGGGTGAAGCGGCCGGCGCCGGCGGCTGCGCTGGCGAAGACACCGACGGCGGCGACGACGGCGCAAACGGGTCCATCGGGTCGATTGGGGGATTCGCCGGTGTAGGCTTGGCTGCGGGTGCGGTCACCTGTGCTGTACTCGTTGCGCTTGCTGGTTGCGGTGGGACAGGCGTCGATGCGGCCTTCGCCGTGGCCGGCTGCGGTGGTGCGGCTGGCGCTGCCCCTGGTGCGGGCGTCCCCCACACCGGAGTGACCTGCGCCGCGTGCGGGGCCTGATACGGAGCACCGGAGAAGGGCTCGGGCGGGTAGGCGGTGGCGGCGGCCGGCGGTTGCACCTGCGGCGCTTGTGGGGCCGGAGCACCGAACAGGTCATCGAGGAAGTCGCCCGTCGTGGTGCCGCCCGCCGGCTTCGACGACGCCGCGGTGGCCGCTGGCGGTGGGGCAGCGGTGTTGCCCACCGTCGGCGGCAGATTGCCCGGGGTGCGCTTATTGTTCTTCACGAAGTCGAGCTCCTTGGGGACGGTGTACATGAAGCCCGCCTCGATGCCTGCGGGGTATGGCTCGAACTGCACGCGGTTGAGCGCCAGCACCGTCTGCTTCAGCTGCTCCGTCGTCGACTCCGTGTCGTAGAGCTGGGCGGCCAACTTGTCCCAGCGATCGCCATCTTCGGCGATGTCGTGGTCCTCCGCCTTGCTTTTGACCGGCGCCTTGCCGTCACTCTTCAGCTGCACCAGCACGCTCTCCAGGTGGTCGATCTGGTCCAGCAGCTTAATCACGTCCTTCGTCACATCGCGCTGGCTCTGCAGGGCCTCGAGGCTGCGCATCTCTTTCTGCTTCGCCTCCAGCTGCGCCTCCACTTCGGCAATGTAGCCTTTTGAAATTGTCGGGGCGGCCTCCGGCTCGTCTGGCTTCTGTGCGATGCCGGCCTCGTGCGCGGACTTCTCGTCGATGTCCTTCACCTTCGCCTTCCAGAAGTTGATCTCGTTGCGCAGCGCAGCAGAGGCGGCGGAGCCGGCGGCGACCTTGTCCTTTGCCGCGTACTGCGCGTCGTACTCCAACTTTTGGATTTCACGCGTGATGGTGCGAATTTGCTGCTCCAGATCCTCGCGGCTGGGGAAGAGGACGGCGGTTCGAACAGCGATCTCATTTGCCAGGTCAACGTCCATCTCTATCCCGTCCACGGCGTCGGAGATGATGCCCTCGCGCATGAGGGCCTGCAGCGCTTGCTCGGGCAGTCGCGTGGAGCGGGTCGCGGCGCCGAGGCCCGCGTCGCTGCCAGGGGAGGCGGCCGCAGCAGACGTACGGTACCCTGCCGCGCTACCGGCGTCGTTGTTCGTGTCCGCCGTACCCGCCATCGGCTCATTCGCCTGCGTTATGCGCAGCTGTGGGACGGGGGTGCCGACGGGGTGCATGCGGAATACCACATCCAACCGACCTGGCTGGCCCGACACGCGGAAGGAGATGCCTTTCTTTTCGCACATCGACTCCCCTGCCAGGACACTGCACATGCCGGCGAGTGGGATCTCAAACCCGGTCAGCTTCGCCGCGTTCTTGCGGTTCGTGAAGTCGTAGATGCCAAAGCTCAGCGTGCGGCGGTCCTTCGGTGAGTTAAAGGACAGCTCGAAGGACTTGGACGTGTTGATGCCGTCCACGTCGGAGAAGACCACCTCATTGCCGCCATTACAAGTGGAAGGGTTCGTGGCGATTTCCAGTCCCTTGCGGGACATCACCACGACGTACACGGAGCCCGGACGGCAGAAGTACGCATTGAGCTTCAGCGGGCAGATAGTGATGCTGTAGAGGGGCATGGCGCGAGATGGTCGAAGAAAGGATCCGGGGAAATTGTATACAGCGTGAAAAGGAATGCGCCGTTGAGCAGTGCTTTCGCTCTATGGATGGAGAGTCCACCGAACAGCAGTTTATCTACTTTTCCTTTTCCCTGTGATGGGGCCCGCCTTCGGGGTGTCGCGTGTGTCGATAAGAAAAGCAAAACAAGCTGAAGGGAAGCGTAGGCTCGCGAACACTGCACATGAAAAGGAACGGGCGAGCACAACCCCTCTTGTTGCTTTGCCTAGCCGCACGCAAAAGATGATGATAATAACAAAAGCAATGAGAAAACAAAGGAAAGAAAAAGAGAATACTCGAGTGTGTGCTCTTCAACGGGAAGCAGAGGAGAGAGTGGTGGAGCTCCGCCTTGTGGATACAATAGTAATAATATGAAAGAAAATGGAAAGAAATGGAGAGAGGCAACAACGGCGACAACAACGAAGCTAACAGTGCACCAGCTGTACAAAGAAAGAAAGAGGAACGTGAACCAACGACGGCGGTGTAGAGCTGGTGCACCATCCCACACGCGAAACACGGCACGGCAGCGACAAGAAACGAAGAAAGGGGGAGAGGGAGGAGGAAGTGTAGAACGAGAAAAAAAAAGGTTGTGATCGCGAACGCACACGAACGTTAATACCCGTTGACCTTTGTAAACCCAGGCGTCCAGGGTAAAAGGTGGATGTGCTTCTACGGTCCAGTGGCCACTCATCGGGAAGTCACACGGAGGTGGGGGAAACGATTGGGTATTGCTTTCCAATGCGGCTTTCTTCCTTTTTGGTTTTGTTTTTCATGTGACTAACAACGCATCAGACGTGCCTTTATTTTCTTCCGTTTCTTTTTGTTTTGTGGTACTTGGTTCCCTCAATACGATAGTTGTACTAAGTCATTTACTGAGCTTCACTGATCAAGAAGACAGGATCGAAGAGCGCAAACGGATGCGCCGGTATAATAGAAGAGAAAAGGAGGGAAACGTGTGGAAAGGAGAGAGGGGAGGAAGGAAGATGCACTGAGGAAGGGAGAGGAGAAAAAGGAAAATAGATAATTTGTTATTGATGACAGAAATAGTGTGCAGTAGAAACAGAAGTACAACAAGAGTACCAGTGATAAACGAATTACGGTAGCGACACCCGAACCCACATGTGCGAAGCAAATGAAACTGCGAAGGTACACCAGATCAAAGTAGGGGGAAGGAGGGGGAAACCTGGCACGTATGGCAGCCGGGGTCATCATCACCATCATCGTCCCATAAACACAACTGCAAAGAGGAGAGGCGGAAAAATGCGGGTGCTTTACGCCATCCCTCTCAGCATTCCACCTGCCTTCTCCAACGCGTAGCACACGTCCCGAAGCGTCGAGACAAACGTGCGCTTCTGCCACATAAAGAGAAAGTGTCCAGCGTCCTCCATCTCCAGTATCGACGGCGCCTTGAAGATGCGCCGCACCGCTGCTCTTGTGGCAGCCGTGTCGTACGGGGAGGTGGCGCCAAACACACAGGACACCGGAAACTCATCCAACGGCGGCGGGGCAGGCGTGGGCAAACCTCGCGACACTGCAAGCCGCTCCACCTCACGCACAATCGCGTCACGGGCGACGCTGCCGCTGCTCCATGAGATGCGGTCCAGACCGTTGATGATCTCCTCCAACCCGATCCTCCACGTCGGTGCGGCGCCCTTCGGGAAGGTCAGATTGCTGAGCTGGTACCGCAGCAACCAGATCTTGTCGGGCGTGCAGAGATCCCTCGGGCCGTGTTGCTGCATCCAGCCCTCGACCGCGGTGCGCGAGTGCAGTGTGCCGAGGGGGACGGAGGACAAACTGCGAATAAGCCGCGTTGTGTCGTAGAAAGACGCCGGCCGTTCCGCGGGGGCGGTGTCGATCAGCACCGCACCGAGAACGCGGTAGGCCGGGGTCGCAAAAAGCGAACGCTGACTCGTGGCCGCGGCGGATTGCGACGGGCGGAGAGGGCCCAGTCCGTTGGCCAGGACGCGGTCACGCCACTGCCGAAGGTGCTCCGTCCACATCCAGTGCATCAACCCCAGCGCCCCCATGCTGTGTGCGACGAGGATCAGCGGGACAGGGGATGGCGCAGCCAACACCGCGGTACCGTAGTCCGCCAGGAAGTCCGTCACATCTTCAGCCAGTCCATCCAGCGTCATGTTCGGGTTGTGTTCACTGTCGCCGTGGTTTCGCCAGTCAAAGGCGACGCATTGGTACACCCGCGGGGCACCCGCCGTGCCCGGGTGGGCGCAGCACCCAGCGGCCTCGTCACAATCGGACGGGACCGTCACTCTCCTCACCTCCTCCATCTTCAGGTCGGCCATCCTGCTCTTCTCGTCCTGCGCGCCGGACATGGCGGCGCAGACGGAGGCGAAGTTGCGGTGGGTGCCCATGAGGCCGTGCATAAAGACGAGGTGCACCGGCGAGGGTGTGGCGCGCTGGAGGACGCCGGTGCCCGAAAGTATGCGAGGCTCCGCCGCAGGGGTGTATATGCGATGGGAGAGACGCTTCATCGTAAAGGGAGAGAAATAAAAAACCTCGCCGACTACTCTCTATTCAGGAGAGAAGAAAATAAGAAGAAAGGAGCTTTCCTTGTTTGTTATAGGTTTGGTATTGTCGGGGAATGGTGTTTCATAGCGACGAGGAGAAGAACAAGATGCGGCGCGACGCAAACAACGCACGCCGCACGGGTGAGCACGGATGGAGCAGCTCACCGAAAAGATCAATACCCGCATACACACACACCAAGAAATAAAACTTCACACCGGGAAGGAAAGCTAGGCCGCCTTCTAGTAGCTGAAGAGCAGAAGACGGTCGTGCAGGCAGGATAACGAGAGAGACAGCAAAAAGAGTCGAGCTGAAAAGAAAAGTGAAGGGTGGAAGGAGGGGGACTTCCTTGCTGACTCGCAACACACCGGTTCGTATCACCCTCCTCTCCTTCAATTTGGTATGGTACGGCTTCTCGCATCACACAAAGGAGCAACACCAGCCTTTCCTTGCGCACCTTTTCTTTTGATTCTGCGTCAGTTTGATACGTAATGTGCCCGAAGATTACATGCTCTGTGTACTTTCCAGCTTTTGTTTCATCACTGTTATTCACTACCGTCGCGCCGAAACTTCTTGGCCCCTCAACGCTCCTTCGCGCGTGCGTCCATTACGGATATTTTTCCTGTGCAGTTTAGTCGTTCTCCTGTGCCGCTAGTCGCGCTGCCTTCAACGCTGCGAGGCGCCGTCGGGCCTCCTCCTTGCGGCGCTGCAGGTCCGCCGCTTCGCTCTCCGCCGTCGTCGCACCGCCGATTGCACCGGCGCTCGCCGTCTCCTCCGGCCTTGTCGTGTGCACGGCGACTTCGGCCTCCGCGACCGCCTCCTCTGTCGATTCCCTTTCGTCACCTTCTCCCTCTTCCTCACCGTCTCCGCGGACCCGCTTGCGCGCGTCTCTTGCAGTCTGCAGCTTGTCGATCTGCTTCCACGGATCAGTTCGATCTGCCTCGACTTTCCTCGCGGCGAGCACCTTCTCGTGCATGCCGACCTCGTCCGGTTCGACGTAGCCGGGCAGGAGACGCGCACTGTACGTCAGGTCGGTGATGAGCGGCACCACGGCAAGTCGAAACTGAAGGCGTACCTCCTGTCCCGCGCCGCTGCTGCGACTGAGCACGGCGTCCTGATCCACGACGGGGACGTAGGAGCCGGCGAAGAAGCGGATGCCTTGAATCACACCGAGTGCCCGCACGAGCAGGGGGTCCTGCAGGGCTTCGCAAGGGGTCACCCAGAGGACGTAGTGGCCTTTCGGGTGGAGAAGCTGGGTTGGGTGGAGGGCAGCCAGCTTGTTTTTCGTGGAGGGAACAGACAACGGAGTGCCGACCTCGGCGGAGGCCTCGCCGGCCTCCAGATCGGTGAGGGCTGGCGTGGGCGGCGCAGAAGGAGGAGGGGGAGAAGCTGGCACAGCGGTGAGGTTCACGTTGGCCAGGAGGGCAGCGGCCCCACTGCCGCCCGCGGAGCTGCTCGATGCGGGCGACGTGCCCAACGCGCCAAGGACGGGACGACGTCCGAGGCTGAAGAAGGAGGCCGCCTTGCTCTGCAGCCCAGATGGTGCAGTGGCGGAAGCACCGCCTGCACTCATCGCGGCAGCGGAGCCGATTCCGTTCGCTGCTTTCTTTCTGTCACTCCGCTGCGCTTCAAGCTCCGCCGCTACCTCGGCAGGACTCCAGTAGGCGCTGAATGCAATCTCGTTCGCCGAGAAGGGTGTCTCATCGCTGCCAAGGTTCGCATCGGAGGCAAAAAACTGGTAGGCCGTAAAGCGTGTCCGCTCCTCCTCGCTGAGGGAGCGCTTCTTCTCCTCACACCACGCCCCAATCGACACGAGGTTCAGCTGTTCCACCGGCGCCTGCACTGCCCCCTCCACTTCTCGGTAGTGATGACGAAAGACCGTTGGCAGGAGAGCCGCGCTGCGTGGGGGAATCAAAATGAGCAGCTGCACCATCACATCCGTCGGCTTGCCGCGCGCCGCCGCATCGACGGCGGTGGCAGAGGAGGACGAGTTGTTGTTGACCGCGAGGGCGGAGGTGGGGAGCCCATCCATGCCGTCGTCTTCCTCTTCTTCATCATCGTCTAGACCAGCAGGGGCCGCCGCATCTCCACGCCCCGCCGTCCTCGCACCGACTTCCAACCGCCGCCGCGCGATCTCCCCCAAGGCGTCGAAGGGCAGCACGCCGCAGTAGGTGGCCAGCTTCGACAGTGGCGGGGCACGTCCGTAGGGGTAGTAGCAGCCCCAGTGCTCCACAATGCCAGCGCTGTACTGCAGTGCCCACTGCAGCATCGTCCAGTAGCAGTAGCACATGCGCTCCTGCTGCTTCTCGCGTCGCTGCTGCCGCTCCACGAAGGCGGCGTCGCGCTCCTTCGTCTCTTTTCCATCGGTGAAGCCCCAATCCATCGCGTCGGCACCGCCACCACCGCTGCCGTTGTGCACGTGCAGCCGACCACCACCCGCCGCCTTTTTGTTTTGCGGCAGCTCCGCCAAGCAGCTCAGCAGGTAGCGGGCGGAGGCGTACTGAATGTGGTTCGTGTTGGGGTCGACCAAGGTGCGGCCACGTGGCACGAAATCCGTCGCGAGCAAGGAGAGAAGGACGTCCAGCGTGCCTTCCTGGATGCTTCCGCCGATGGTGGGCAGGAAGTCGTTGCCGAAGAGCAGCAGTACAAAGACGACGTCGTGCAAGGTGTGCTCAAACACCAGCGCCGCCTCTTCTTCCGCCAAGGCGGAGGCATCCGCCTCGGAGGCGAGAAGCAGAATCTCACGCAGGCGCTGACGAAAGACGTGAATGCTGAAGAAGGTGGAGAGCCAGCCATCTTTTGGTGGTGCCGCAGACGACGCTTGAGCCAGAGGAGGACGATGATGCGCCGGGCCGCCGCCGCGCGACGGGTAACTGAGGCTGTCAAAGCGGCGTTGTCCGTGCGGGGACGGACCACCGCCACCACCACCGCGCTGCGGGTAGGACGACCGCGACAACGCACGCTGCGGCGGCGATTGGTGCTGGTACTGTTGCTGGGGTGGCAGGGGCTTCACTGGCGGCTTCCCACCCAACGCCACGGGCGGCTCGTACCGCAATACGTGAATGCGCGGCTCGTGCAGAATCAGGCTCGTCACTGTCACATCGGTGTCGGAGCTGCAGATGACGTGCGACGTGTTCGGGTTGTAACCGGGGTTGGCACGGATGCGGCGGATGAACTCGGCAATTTTGTTTTCCCCTTCACCCGGGCGCAAGACGTCGTCCACGATGATGTTAATGGAAGGGAAGGGAGACGCAGCCGCTGCGTCAACGGAGGAGGTGGAGGCGGAAGGGGAAGCGAGCAACGTCGTCGACGCGTCCACCGCCTCTCCACGGGCTTTTTCCTCACGCAGCCGCTTCGTGTTGACGCGCTCGGTGCGACTCACCGCGTAAAAGTGCAGCGCCTCCGTCACCTTAGCCATAAAGCGCGTCCCCACACTGATGCAGTTGCCGTCCCACAGATCGTTCATGTTGCCCGACGGAGCGTGGTGGAAACTGTGGTGCGACGCGGACCCCGCAGAAGCGGAAGACGACGACGCGGAGGGGGTCTTGCGAGCACCGCGACGACGACGCGCGCGCTGCTGCGACATCTTGCCGAGGGGCGACACGCCATCCACCGCGATGTACACCAGTGCCTTGGGCTGCACAAGGTTGAGGACGAGGTCGTCGAGGAGGTCAAAAAGCTTCCGCAGCACCACATCTTCTACCTCGTCGACGGAGGTGAAGCGGTGGGCGCGGTGGGTGGCGGTGATGATGGTGGCAGCCTGGTAGAGGAAGGAGTTGAGGTCGATGTAGAGGTTGTCGGTGCTCTGGCGGATGTAGTCGGTGACGGCGCTGTCGGCGGGAAGAAAGCAGTCGGCAAAGCGCTTCCGCAGCCAGGTGAGCAGCAATGGAACTCCCATGTTGTATTGAAGATAAGTGGCTGAGCGAGCGTGATTATGTGTGTGACTGGAAGCGCGAAGAAGCTCCTCGTGCAGACGGACACGAGTGGCCAGCAACGACGAAAACAAAGCAGAAACAGAGCGGAGTGGTTTGGAGATGCTGCGGAGTTTAAGTCAGAGAAAGGACCGTCAAGACTGCAGATTTTTGCCACACACCAAGTGCGCTTCAACAGGTGTCAGACGTCGTTGTGCACGTGGATACTGTTGTACAAAGTAGATCGTCTTGCAGACGCTGCGCAGCAGAGGCAGTGCTACGGCTTCCAACAAAGACTCTACCGCGAAGCAATGGCAATCATTAGACCGCAGCTGACGCTTTCCATCCAGTACATCCACAAGAAAACTAAAAATAATAATAATAAGCTTGCTCATGCGTTGAGTAACGGGTAGACCACATGTCGAAAAAAACAAAACACGCACAGAGTAAAAGGAGTCAGAGGAACGCCCTTCTCCGTCCACCGCACATCAAATTGTTCTTTTTGCTAATGTACATCGATCATTCATACGTCTCGTGCACAGCATCTCCCACACGCGTAACGGCAGTAGCAGAGGCAGGAGCAAGAAGGGAAAACGGGAGAGGGGGAGTACGCGGGCCTCTACTGCAGCGCTCGCTGAAGGTCGCTCAACGTCACGACCCCGTCCCCGTCCAAATCATACTCGCGTATCGCCTCCTCCAGCTCCACCGGATGCATCTCCGCCAGTCGGCACAGATCTGGGTCGTCCAGCAAGAGCCCATCGTGGTCCGTCGCACAGAGCTCGGCCGCCCGTCGGAGGTCCTGCGCGCTGCACACGCCATCGCCGTCGCTGTCCAGCTGGGCAAACAACTCTGCCACATCCACGGATGCGACGGCCGAGGTGACGGCGTTGGCGGCTGCAGCAGAGGAGGCGATGTGTTGAGCAACGTGCTGCACCAATGAGGGGTAGACCAGCAGAAAGTAAAGAAAGGCCGGGAACGTCATCCCATGCATATTTACCGCCGTCGTTGAAGGCTGTGCGCCGTCCTTTCGCGCACCTTCTGCCTTTCTCGACACCGCAGCTTCCCGCCCCGCAGTTGGGGACGCGCTTACACCAGACTCTTCCAAAGACGGCGGATCACCGCCATCTTGAAGGTGCGCGTCTGCCGTTGTAGAAGAAGAAGTCGGTGGTGCGGAGGTGATGCGGCGCGACGACGGCGCCGGCTTGTTCGTCTGACTACGTGTGTCCCCCTCCGTGTGGTGGCGATGGCTGCTGTTGCTGCTGCTCTTGTCGCCCTTGCGAAGGGCGGTGCTGGAGGCCGCGTACGGCTGGCGATGTCCGCCGCTGCCTGACCCAGATGTTGCTGCGGCGTCTGTTGTGATCGACGTCGGCAGCGCGCTGGAGGCGGAGCTGCTAAAGAGCTGTAGAATCTCCACCACGTCCTGCTGGGAGAGCGGCGCACCCAACGCCATGAGCAGCTGTTGCAGTCGCGTCACGGAGATGCGAGTTTCAGTCGCCTCCGCCGCTTCCGTCTCCCCCACGGTGTTGGTGTCGCCGTCGGTGTACGCGTCAAAGAGTTGCGCCGCCTCCTGCACGAGCGTGGGGGTGAGGAAGTAGTGCTGCGCCAGCTTCTCTACCAGCTCCGATGAAACGGACATGCTTCATATATCTATATATATATATATATATATATATGTGTGTGTGTGTGGAGGATAAACAAGAAAACCAACTGTACTTAAAGAGTGTGGCGATTGCTCGTTGCTCCGTGAAACTGCGCTGGTGAAGTCGTGCCCGACGAGAAGAATGAAGATGACTGCTTGACCGGTTGAGTGGAGTTGGGGGCTCCGTTTGGAGGAGGGGTGGGGGGAGTGGGAGAAAAAGAAGTGGAGAATGGAAGAAAAACCAAGAAAGAGAAGCAAGGGCACGCACAATACAACCAGAAAAAGAAACGACCCCGTGACATAGATTCACCGTCCCATCAGAGACACCCTACTTCAGCGCTAAACACTTTCTCCGTGAGATTTCTCCCAGCGCGATTAGGAAAAAAAAAGAAGAAGAAGCTGAATTGAAGACGTCATCGGCAAACCTTCAAGCGAAAACAAAGCACGCGCGAAATGCGGCGACGTGTTCACCCTCCTCCTCAGTTACGATTGCAGCCCACGTAAAGCACACCTGCGCATGCGTTAACACCCCTTCATTGCCCTGTGCGCCGAGAAAGCGCTACTCAACCGAGTATGAGCGTGTCGAGACGCGAGTGTATCACGAGGTATTAGTGCCTTCCGTAAAGATGAACAAACAATGTACATACGGCGTATACCAGGTACTGCTGCTAGCAGTATTGCCTGGATAGGTTTTCTTTCATCCTAAAACCCCTTTTTGTCACCCCTTTTCTTTCCTCCTCCATCGTCGCTTGTCTGGCAAACGAAAGTGGACAGCTTGATTTCTCACAATCGTTGCGTACTTTTCTCGCCACCCACCCGCCCCGCAGGAGAGGATCGAAACCACGGTGCATGTTGTGTTGTGTTCTTCGTGTTTGTTAGTTTTGCTTTACCGTTCTGTGTAAAACTTTCTTCATTTGTTAGCTAAGTGATGATTGTTATTATCATCATTTTCCTTTGGGTTTTTGTGGAACAAAAATTTTTCAGACATTAATTGAGCAAATATAATGAGACCAAATTAGACGATAATCTAAACAAACAGTCAAACAAACAACCAAAAAAAAAGAGATAATACTAATGAATGAAAAAGGGTGATTCGAGTAGATCGTTAACCCAGGAGTGTCATCAACACAATTTAGTTTTTATTCTTTCGTTTTGGTTTCACGTTTTTCGTTTTTCCCTTTTTGTGTTTCCTTCTTTTCTACCAGTGATCCTCTGTGGCCCTTAACTAGGTACGGGCTAGTTTATTGAATGCTCACGGTCGGCAGCAGGCATAGGCAGTTGTGCCCAGCTGTTTTCAGTTCGTTGCAGCCGTTATCCACTAATTCATTGAACAAACCAAAGGTGTCGTGAAGTCCTAAATGTGCAGTCATACGGTGACGTCAAGCGTGCAGCTTGCAAACCGTATTCCCTCCAGACCGCACGTTCTTCATTCAAAATCTCTCCTCTTCTGCAAACCCTTCTCTGATCAGGATATCGACAAGGCCTCGAAGCTGCCATTTCGTCTCTTTTGCTTAATTCTTTTTGAATGTATCCACTACACAGAGTAAACACATTTAAAAAAGGAATTGCTGTGATCCCTTAAGAGATTGCAGCAACCGGCATCGCAGACAAGGAAAGGTTCACGTCAACGGTATAGCAGATTCGACCAGCTTCCCCATCACACGGCACCCGTAGATGAGGAGCAAGGCGAGAACTGATAGACGTTTTCCTTGCTGTGGCGCGTACCGGTGAAACCGTAGATTTAACGCAGGAGAGAGGGAGAAAGAATAAAAAAGAAGAATAAATAAACAAAGAGAAGAAAGCAGGTTTAAAAATGACCATGCAGACGGTGAAGACCGAACGACAAATAGCAGCAAATACTCACACTGGGATGCGAGACAAGCACACAATCGCTAACCAGCGGCGGCTACCGTCCCTCTCCTACTTATTACTTCTCTTTCTTTACGGTCTGCCCTGGGGTCGCCCACGACCGCGCCGCCCAAACCCAGGCCAGTCATCGAGTCCGTATTGCCCCCCTCCCGCCCCACCACTCGCGCCCACCGTCATCGCCGACTTCACGCACGAGCGCGAGCGCGGCAATGCCAGCTTGTCAACGCCCACCAAAAACGCTTCGTCACTGTGCACCCGGCTAGCGGGCGGCTTGCACGTGTGCACGGTCAGAAACAACGCGTGTAGGTGGTCCCACAACTCGGTGTAGGCGGCACGACTGCCGAGGACTTTGCATACAAAGTGCCCTCCCGGCCGCAGCAGAGGCGCGCAGACGTGCACCGCCTGCATGTTGAGCTGCGCAATGCGCTGTCGGTCTTGGAAACCGCCCATTCGATTTGGGCACATATCCGAAGTGACGACGTCCACTCCAGTGAAAGAGGAAGAGGTAAAAGGGGCGGCGTAGGCCGCTGCTTCGTTTTCGCCTCGTTGATGATGGTCGCTTCTGTGTGCGCTGTGTTCGGCAAGGTGGCGGAACAGCTGCTGCTGCACGGGGGGCAGTGTAAAGTCACCTTGCACAATGACAGCGTTTGGAATTTGAGCTTTGATGGGCAGCATGTCGACACCGAGCAAGAAGCACCTGTCGCCGGCCCGCTGGCGGATTACTTGACACCACCCCCCAGGGCTGCAGCCGAGGTCCACGACGATGCGGGTGTGCTGGCGGTCAAAGAGGTGAAAGCGATCGTCCATGTGGAGCAGCTTGTACGCGCTGCGGGCAATGTAGCCTTCTTGGCGGGCTTTGGCCACAAAAGGGTCCTGCGACTGCCGCTGCATCCACTGCCGGCTGGAGCCTTGAAGGCACACCGTGCCGTGGCGCATTGTTGTTGCAGCTGCAGCTGGTGCAGCGAAAGAACAAGAGAAAAAAATTCAGTGGAAGTCAAGAGAGCGAAAAATGCGTTGGGAAATCAACACAAAACGGAAGGCGAGCGGTGAAATCGTGCGATCTACCGCCTCACGGCAGCACCCACCTCTACGTGAGACTTTTTGCCTTCATAGAAGTCAACGGGCATTCCTTGAGGTTTCTATTTCTTTTCTTGGCAGACGCATGAGCCGTGTGAGAACCAGCACCGACCCATCAAACGCACCTTCAACAACAACACTAAGAACACGAGGAACAAATGCCGCGCCGTCACCACCGTGTCCGTCTCACCGACACACGCTGTACGGTGTGCGCTATAGGAGAATGTCCTGCATCCCCCAAATCAGCTTCAACGCATGCGGCGCTGCGCCGTAGGTCATCACGAGCTCCTCGCCCTTCGCGATGGGCCGCAACGATCGCAGGCAGATGACCGGTCCACTCAGCGTCGGCTCACGATCCGGCACCATGACGGCCACGTTTTCGTGTTCGCTGTGATTGCACATGTCGATCACCGGACACAGGAACGAGATGGGCTCCCGCACCAGAGACGTGTTCACGCTCCCTTTGCCACCTTCATCATTCCCGGCGGCGGTTGCTGTGGTTTTTGTGTCGGGCGGGAGAGCCGCCAAGGCCGCCGTTGCCGCGACGTCATCCCAGGCGTGTGCAAACGGCGTGGATTGAAAAGCGTACTGTAAGCAGGCGCGGTGGTCCACTGGCACCATGCGGCTGTAGATCATGCACAGCGCATACACGATAGCTGGGCGCACCTCCGCCTGGGTGAGGTGAAAGTGGCTGGCGAGGGCCACCTGCGAGGTGCGACACACTTCGGGCCCATCCAGCCAGCCGGCGAGGTGCGCCGCCAGCTGATCGAAGTTTCCCTCACTCCGTGGCATAAAATCAACGTAGTCCATCACATCCCCACCAGGCGTGGCAGCGAGTCGCGCCGGATCACAGTTGCGCAGGAGCATTAAGTACGTCATATAGAGCGCCAGCAGGTACTGATTGTGTCGCACGAGCGAGCGATCGGCAAGGCGGGAGTTGTAGGCAACGGTCACGTCCTGCAGCGTCGCCTGCGCGTCGGCTGGCAGCAGGTTCCAGAAGGGTTTGCAGCGGAGGGCCACACCAGGGTGCAGACACGCCGTCACCGGCATCATGACGACGTTCTCGTGTGGCGGGATGTCATTGTTCGCGATGAGACCGCGAAGGAGGTAAGCTTGAGCGGTAGAGCCAGTGTTGGGGGGCGGGCTGCGCCGTGCGTAGCCGATGCGGCACAGACCACGGGTGGTCACGTGATGCCGCTTGCAGTAGGCGATAAAGGACGCGGCCAGCACCTGCGGTGCATCGAGGACGCGCAGCAAGTGACGGCTTTCGTACGTCGGCATAGTCGGCCGAACGGATGAATGAGATAGGGGGAGAAGCAACAGTAGAGTGAGATCAGCGGAAGAAGCAAATAAATAAAAACAAGCTGCGCAGTCAAATCGGAGGGGTTGTGGCAACGACAGTGCGCACGTCCACACACAATGGAGGCACCTGTTTAGAATGCTGTCGAGGGACGGTCGGGGTAGCACTGTTGAGCAAGTTGACGCACACCCATAAGGGAAACACCGTCACGTAGATCGCTTGTATGTTACTTTGCCACTTTTCTTTTTATATCCGCTTTGTGCACGCTGATAGAAAGAGAGAGAGAGTCGTGACGACGACAGAAGAAGGGAATGGGAGAGGTGAAAGAGGGAGGCGTTGAAGGCGAACACACGGCTGACTCAGTTTCGAAAAAGGAGAGAGCGCGCAGGGCGGCAAACACGCTACTACGGTCACCGTAAATCCTTCCATTCACCACAGAAGATTTTTCTGTGTCTGTGTGTGCAAGTGTGTATGTGCGTTTTACGTGCAGGTCTTCTGCACCCGCCCTGCAGTTCACCAGTAAAAAAAAAATCGCAGCGCTCCAAACACGATGAGCGGCACGGAAACACCATCCATGGAAGAGTGTGCTGAAAGGGAGTTAAGTGCTGCTCAAGTGATACGAACACACAACAAACGCAAGAGCTTTGGCATCGCAAAGCAGCGCAATAAAAAGAGCTAACAACAAAAAATAGGAATACGAAATATATACTTTCTTACCGAAAAGAGTTGCTCACGTTTTCGTTTAGCCTTTGTAGAATCATAACAATCATGACGAAGAGAGGAAAGAGAGAGAGGGCGTAAACGACGCACCAGATATATATTTATATAAGTAAAATAAACATATTAAACAAAGGCGAGCTTGCAGCGGGTCTCTCCTCCGTCGCTCACCTCGTGCTCCCTTTCGTTTCTTCCTTTTTTTCAAAAAAGAAAGAGAGCAAACATATATATGACGACAATCGAGGAGAGGAACAAGAGAGACACGCAGATGCCGAAGTAGCGGTGTGAAGCGGATCAGACCACGTCTACACACGACGCTGAAACCGTCCTCCTTTTCCTTCAGCGACCGCCTTCAGATCTACTCGCTTGCTTGATACAGATATACATCTATATATATTTCTTTTTCCCACAAACAGAGAACGACAGGAAAGAAGGGGACGACAGACGCCCTTGCCTGTTTTGTATTTGTGTCGTTACACAATTACCAAGGTGGAGCGCAACTATGAGAATCAATGCGTCAATTGTCAGTAAAATGCAGGAGCATTTCGGAATCGAACAACAGCAGCGAAGAAAAACATACACCCTCTCCGCTTCTTTGCTCAGGACACCCAAAGTAAGCAGCCCACATGTTTATACTCTCGGTTGTTCTCACAGCAACTTTTTCTTTTCGTTCTTTTTCCATTTCTTCAGCTCTCCACTATTCTGAAGTAAAAAAAGAATACAGTTGTTAGGCAGACTGTTTGCTCCCCTCCACTTATAGGCGTCCTTGATATACACACCCACCCACACGCACGTTCACCGTACAGAACAAACGTGGCTACTACGACTTTATACAACGAATGTGTCGGTGACGCACCGGGGGAGGGGGGTGAGCGGACGACTCCTTCAACAAAGGTTTTTCTCCGGTTAAAGTGGAACTTGTGTAATATCAGAGGTCGGAACATTTGGTAATATTCGAAACAGAGCAACGACATAAAAAACGAGTTACTGTGTGAAAGAGTAAACTACATAAATAATAATAATAAACAATGGAAATAAAAGAGAGGAACTTCTCATCCTACGAGAAAGGAGGAGTTCAAAAAAGAAGAAGAGGCAAAAGATCTTTAGAAACTTGCACAGATTACAAAAGAATAGCGAATGCCTCCTTCGGAAGATTCGCACCACTTGCATACGTACACGCTGTTTCTCACGTACACGCCCACACTCACGCGTGCATCTGCATCGATGAACGGGTGTCTTCAATCACCCCGCATCTACCGTAGAGGAAAAAAACCATGTCGCACGCGTTAAACTAATCTGTGGCGTTTTTTTCTGACTTTTTTTTTGTGAGCATGATCCTCGTTCCCCGTCATCACTATGTTTCCAAATGCGTTATCGCGGTCTGTTTTCGTACTCAAGCAGCGGCGAACTCCGCATCGGCGACGGGGGCTGGCTTTCTCGCTTTGCGGATGGCTTCAACGTTGGCGAACAGGTGGTTTAGGTAGACCGGAGTGACGTTCAGGAGATTCTTGTCCATCAGCTCGCGCTCCGCGCAGGGGATCTTCTCGCGATTCGCACCCTCCATGTAGTTAAACTCCAGGCGCGCAATGCGGCGGGGATGCGTTGTGAAAGCAGGCACGTTCATTCTGATTTACCTGTTCTTAAAGGGCTGAGGTAACAGGAAGAAAAGGTGCGAGTGTGCTGACAGGAAGAGCGAGCGAAGAGTGAACGTCTGAAAGCGAAAAATAGAGAGCGAGAGAGAAAGCGGGAATCTGTTTAGGGGTTTGTGTTTAATTGTGAAGATGTGAAGTGAGAGAAGGGAAGGAGAGGAGACGACGGAGAGGTTTGAAGAATGCCGCTCACCACACGTGCAGCACAGAATGCGTCTCAAGGTGACGGGAAGGAATGCGGCACTTGAGCAGCGCGCCGTGCACCAGCAAGTAAGGGAAAACAAACTCCATTCACAAAAACAGAAGGAACTGATTCGCACGGTTGAGGAATAAAAACATGAGGGTCTGCACGAGAGTTTATGATCACTTCTTCTTCGTCTTTTTTCATTCTTTCCTTGTAGACGTTGGGTCCATTGTATGTGAGGTTTCCGCTCTGGTGGGAGAAATCAGGAGTACCGCTAGATGGCAAAGCCACTTTCAGAAAAAATAAATAAAACAATAAGAATATCGGATCACTCGACGAATATATTTGTGCATATGTAATAACAGACAAAAGATGAAGAGGAGATAAAAAAGAAGACGTTAAAAAAAAAAAGAGCGAACACGAGTCGCGAAGAGAAAGGTCAAAACAAAAACAGAGAAAACGGAAGGCGTAGCACAGACGTAGACAACGCGCTCAAGATGAGCATGAAACCTAAAATATCTTCGACAACAAAACATGGTTCGCCATCTTACTTTGCATCATTCGGTCGCACATAGGAAAAACAAAGCAAAACAAGAGTAACATGATGCAGGTACATATACAGCAAGCTAACTAATAAATAAATTAAATTTTCTACTACCTACGGGTCATACACACGCGTATGCGACTGTCGCGGAGTACGGGTTACCTTCAGGTAGGATGGAAAGATATACGAGAACGCCGTCTACGCTCTTCGCGACTGCAAGAGGCACGAGCATTCGTCCGTCTGCTATACTTTTCGCTCCACTACACACCGCGCGATCCGGCCTTCTTAAATAGCGGCAACAAGAAAACCAGAATTAGCGGAGTCTCTTCTGCCGACTTCACACCGGTTTTTTTTTCCTTCTTTCTCTCTTCTTACAGAAAGCGGAAGCGAGACTTTCCGGAATCCTTCGACGCAACAGGGGCAGTGCTGATGTACACCTCGTTGTACTCTTTGATTTTCTGATTCTTCACGGTGCTGCTGTAGCTCTCCATGGCGTTCTGGTAAAGGAAGAGGAGTTTTTCATCGGTGACGTGGAGGCAGTGCAGGTCCCGCTTCTCGCGATCGATCGTCGGCATCTTCTCGCGTTTCACTCCTTCGTCGTAGTTCTCCTGCAACCGCGTAATGCGGTACGGGTCCGTGGTGAAGTGGGGCTTGTTCATTCTGATTATTTGGGGTGAAATACTCTGTAGAGATAACAACAACAACAAAATCTATGATTGTACTAAACAAACAGCTATTTTGAGTGCTAGGCGGTGTCAGAAAGGTGACTTAATCGTAATACCAATGATTATAATAACAATAATACTAGTAAACAAAACACTTACACGCACGCAATAGAATGTGAACAGTTGTGAATGGCCGTTGATTGTCTGCTTTCTTTGCTGATGTCGTGAACGAAGAAAGAGAGGGAAGAACACAAAATCGTCGAGTACGCATGTCAGCCGTTAAAGCAGGAGAAAAGGGAAGAGAAACTTTAAAAATATATATCCTGCCGTAACTTTGCAAACGAGTAGACAGAAGCAAAATGCGAATGCGACTCCTCCCTTCCCTTTTGTACCGTCTGGCGCTCGCTTTCAAGGCTTTGAAACGGTGTTGCGTTGTGGGCGCCAAACACGGACAACGCTGAACGAATTGAAAGCCGAGACATATCGGCTCGTTTCTTTCCTCTGCTTTATTTGTTGTTGCACCTTATCTTTGAAGGAGGAAGAAAACAAAGCGTGTACGAACCAAAGGGAATCTATGTGTGTTGGTGTCTGTGTGGTGTTCGGCAACACACACACGAAAAAGAAGGTCTGCATCAGTCGATTTTTGTTGCCCTGTTGCCGTGCCTTTTGGCCTCTCGTTTTTTCGCCCTGGCGGCGGGGGAAACAGGAAAAGCGCACTCCGTGGGGATCGAACCCACGACCACACGGTTAAGAGCCGTGCGCTCTACCGACTGAGCTAGGAATGCTGCGTGAAACTGCCACGCGAAAAAAAAAGGTGTTTCGTGCTTTTGTCGCTCACTCCTCGTAGTAGTCGTCACCGTCGCTTTCCGGCTCGCGCGGCGTTGCGGAGCCGGCGGAGGAAGAACACGAGCTACGGCGCGCCGCCACCGCAAACGCCACCGCGCCGGCCATCACCGCAGTCAGCGCGATCTCCGCCAGCGCCTCGCGCAAGAGGTCAAACGGCAGGGCGGCACCGGCGTCAGCGCCGTCTTTGTGCTCCGCTGCGTCCCAGTAGGCCAGGAAGGCGGTGTACGCTGCGGAGAGCGGTGGGAGGCGTGGCACCAGCGCGGCCACGTACACCCGCAGCAGCTGCCCACACACAACAGCCGGCGTGTAGACGGAGGCGGACAGCTTCCAGAAGAAAATGCAGATCAGACTGGTATCGACGAGGTCGTTGGGGGCGGCGGTGAGCAGCAACAAGAACACAAACCCCGCCGGGCTGCACAAAAGCCGGTTCATGGGGTTGCGGCGCAGGTTGCGGTAGGGCTCGCGGTAGATCATCTTCAGCAGCGTCAGCTCCGCCGTGATGGCACCGGCAGCGTAAATGAACTTCGCGGTCGTGTGCAGCAGCACTTCATCGCCGGCGGCGCCGTTGACGGCGGCAGGCGGCCGACGCGCGCCGCGGCCCACCATGACAAGCGACACGGCACCCCGCAGGAAGGGCGGGGCCAACTCCTTCATGCAATTGGGAACGTAGGGCGCCAGCACCGCAGTAACAGGGGCGAGCGTCTGCTCTACGGCGCGCGCCACTTGCGACAGGAAAAGTGGCAGCCCCGCTTCCGGGCTTGCCGGGGCGGTGACGGCTGCAGCGCAGGCAGTGAAGGTTAGTGTCGCTAGCAACGCCCAGCACGCCGCCGTAAAGAGCGCGATCCGTGGGACGGAAGGCTTCATGAGCGCAGAAACGAAGAAGAGAAGGGGAGGCCGGAAAAGCGGAGAAGCAGGAAATCTGTTGTACAGAGAGATGCGCGTGAAGTGTGTGGCCCTTTTGCTTTTGCTGTTGCTGTTCAAGCGGAAAACAGTCGGTGATGGAGGAAGTGAAGAGAGAGAGGGACGAGTGAGGCAGAAAAGCTGCCGATCGACACGATGCAGCACGCGCGTAATGGGTGTGTGGGACAGGGGTAAGCGCTGCTCTGTTTTAAATTGGGGAGAAAGAGAGAGAGACAGACAGAGAGGGAAGTTTGCTTGGCAATGGGGAATACGAAGTGGTGGGAGAAGCATTTGCAGAGGTCACGTTGCTCTCTTAGAAGCTTTTTCTTGCCTCGCATCAAGCGCATTTTTTGATCTTCCCTCTCTCCGTTAACTTGCTTGTGCCGCCGTTCTTCAGCTGCTGACGAAGTTCGCTTTTACGCCGAAGAGTTCAGCGGCTGCTACAACACCTACACACACCACCTCCTTCTCGTTTAAAAGCCAGCGCATTGAGTTGGAAATGATATTCCGCATAACTGACGCAGTGCACCTTCTAAGGACGCCTTTTATCGTTTCCACGCATGAAGAACTCAAAGAAAGACATCTTTGCATTCATATCACCCCCAAAAAAACAAACCCACCCACGCACGCGTGACGCTGCCAGCGACAACAACAGGACAAGACAAAAAAAAAGAACGAAGGGAAAATGCACGGGTTATACAACACAGATAAGGGAAACGACGCGCTTCCTCGTCCACGGCAATTCGTGGGCTTCACCAGATCGAGCGAAGAAACAGACAAAAACACACGGCGCTCATGCACACAAAGCTGTGGCGTTGCGCCACCAACGTTTTGAAGAAAGGGATAATCAGATATTGAGCAACCACTAAGTTTTGGGGAAAAGGTGAACTGTGACCGTGAATAGGTAAATAGAAGCAGCAAAAAAAGAAAAAGAAAAGGAGGGTGGAGAACGAGGGATAAAAAGAGGCTTGCTACCGTTGCTCGACGGTCCAACCAGCGCACGAACGTGACAAGGGGAAAGGAAGACACAGAAAAAAGCTTCGCCTTTGACACACAACGACAGCGTCTAGAGCGCTTTATCCTTTAGCGGGCTCGACGCAGTCAACGGGACTGCTGGGGAGATGCCTGTAGTACACGACGGTGGTGAACTTATTGCAGTAGCGTGTTGTCACGCCCATCACCGCATGATCCTCGCGGCGCTGAAAGTACACGTGGTTGATGGTGACGCTCAGCGGCAGTGGCAGGTGCTCGGGCGGCATCCGTGGGTTGTTCTCCAGCCCGCTGTCCATCACCGCCATTCGCCCGTCACGCGAGCAGCGCACGAGCGTCGGCGGTGTGTTGAGGGGGGTGTAGCGCAGGTGCAGCGGCACAATTGGCGGGTACTTGCGCGACTCCTCAAACATAATCGGCTCCTGCCCCCAGCCCTCGCCGTTGTCCATGATGTCGTCATCCTCGCGTGTGGTGAGGAGGACATCGTTGAGGAAGATCGTGTTGGCGGGTTTGCCGTCCCGCGCAGGGGAGGGCCGCGGCAGCGGTTGACTCGCCGTGACACCCGGCGGTAGGGTGGTGTCTGGGGTTGGCTGCGGCGGCACGGGTAAGTTCGCCGTGGCCGAGCTGGGCGCCAACGGCTGCGAGCTGTCCACCGCCTCCACGCCATTCACGAGGAAGCGGTAGTTGTGGTTGCCCGCCGGCAGCTCCAGCAGGGCGTAGAACGAGTCCGTGCTCGGGGTCATGGGCAGCGGCTGCCAGTTCATCGCCTCCACCGCCACGTACACCGCCCTTCGCGACTCGATGAGGGCGCGCACGTCTTGGTCTTGATAGCGTAGCACGATCGGGAAGGTGGTGGCGGAGGCGCCTTGGTTGGCGCCGCCGACGGAGGGCATGTTCGGCAGCGATCCTCGGCTAGAGCTGTGGGCGCGGTTTGGGTCGGTGTGGCGGGCGGCGCCGGTGGAGGTCTGCTGCAGCACGCTGTCGTTCACGGCGGTGGATCGGACGCCCGGCTGGCGAGTGGCGGCCCCAACGCTGGTGCCTGGAGGACCCACACGGCGACGCTTCGTATCTTTTGTGTTCTGCTGGCCCATCGGCGACTAGAGAGAGAGAGGGAGAGAAAGGGAGGGGGAGAGCGCAACCGGGCCTCCCTGATCTTCTGTGCAGCGTCTAGATAAAATGTGCCTAACGCAGGATCTGTTGCGTTGTTTTTGGAAACAATACGGAAGAAGAGAAGAATTAGAAAAGAGCACGTTAAGACAGCTGGCGGAGGGACGCACAGAGGAGGATGAACGAGCGCTCGCTATTTCTTGAAGATGTCCAGAATCGAAGACGGGGCGAGAGGCGAGGGAGAGCAGCGATACAAGGAGGCGACGCCCCAAGCATGGGAGTGTTGCTAGCAAAATGAATAGGAAATGCAATAGAACCGTCCATTGACAGAAGGGCTGCTGAAGGGCACCTCGCCTATTTTTTGTTTGTCAACAGAAAGGACCTTCTCTCTCTCTTCGTCAGTTGCTGCGCACAGCACTATACATGAAAACACAAAATCAAGTTCCAAGCGTTAAAAAGGAATATGGGAACATAACAGCCACCCAGCAAATCTCCATGTTGTCGCCGACACTTAGGCGCTCGGTGCAGCCGGCGGCTTCGACTCCTCCCCACCGGCGAGCGCTTGCGTGTTGGAGGCGTACAACCTTTCCAGCAGCTCCAGACGATCCGCAGAGTTGGCAGGAGCAGGTGAGGCCTTTGCGTCGCCGGCCGGTGCCATCACCGCCGTGGTCCGCTTCACGAGGAGGCGCACACTTTCGTCTTGCGCGCGGCGCAGGCGATCCTCGACGAGGTCGTTCGGCGACGGCATCCCACTCGCCATCAGCACTATTTCCTCACGCGCCGTGGTCGGCACGTCCTTCACGGACTTGCCGGACCGGAGGCATAACAACTGCAGTTGGAGACTGGGGGCCGATGGAAAAGGATTGGGCTGCAGCACCGTGCTTCGCTGGTCCGCGGTGTCTTCATTTGCTGCTGCTGATGTTGTTTGAGCGGTGATCTCGTCTTCGTATTGCGAAAGAAGGGCGCGCTTCAGCTGCTTCAGCTCTACCGCGGAAGCAGTCATGATTGCTGGATCACTACAGGCGAAAGTGAATGCACTAAGAGTGAGGAGTTCTGGTTCTTGGATTTGTCGGGATTCTTTGCTCTCCCGCTTTTCTTTGAGAAGCGGCAAGGCGTTGAGGGGGAGAGCGAGGAGCGGGTGGGAGAAGTTGTAGAACAGCGCTGGCAAAGAAAGACAACAGCAGAAGAAAACACACACGAAAATGCGTATTGAACCAATTAATAATAAAAGAGAAAGAAATCTGCTTCTACAGAATTTGGATGGGCACTGCGAGTATGAAAATGCGTTTGACCAGTCTTCTGGCTTCTCAAGAGGAATAACGATGCTCACCGTCATCATATGCCGATTCGCTAGCAGAAGAGAATCTTCTTCTCGTTTTGCAATAGCGAGCCATCATCACAGTGTGCGCTAACCAACAGCGGACAGCGCAGGTCCACACAGAAGGAGCCCAAATAACAAAAGCCCTGCATCACCCGTGGTGGCTAAAACCCTTCGTTTTTAAGTTTTACTGCGCACTCTCCACATGTCTTCCGTCGTCCAACGAGCCGCCGCCGCTGCTGCTACTGCTGCTGTCGCTGCTGCTGGCGTGCGAGGGTGGGTAGACATCTACGTTGTCACGCGGGGAGGTGAGAGGTAGCAACAGATTCTTCACATCCACGCCAAGGCGCTCCGCCAGCGGCACCAACGCCGCGGCAATCGCCTCCACGTTGTGCTGCAGCGTCGGCAGAGCGGCGGTGCTCTCCTCGTGCTGCTCCAGTATCTCCAACGTCTCGACCGTGTTGTCCTGCAGCCTGTACAAGGCCTGCTGGAGTTGCCGCAGTTGGAGCAGAAGATAGGTGAAGACGTCCTCAAGGCTTCGTATCGCCCCACCGCCCGAGGCGATCACGGCAGCAGAGGAGGAGGAGGGAGAGGCCGCCCCTTCGTCTGCCTCGGCCTCGCGTACAGCGACATCGAAGCGGGTGACGACGTCTTGCAGCTGCTCACCAAACGCACCGAGGGCGTCCGCGGTGACGGCGAGGGAGTCGTTCGTCTGCTCCTCCAGCTGCGACAGGCGACCGTCAAGCTCCTCCATGTAGGATTGCAGCTGAGCCACGGATGGCGCAGTGGGGGAGAGAGCTGCGGTGGTGGCTGCTGCTGCCGTTGTGGGCAGCGCCTCTGCCGACGATGGTGCAACGGTGTCCGCCGAGGTGGCGTTGTCGATCTTCTGCTTCACCGCTTGCGCCACCGCACCCACATCCTCGCGCAGCTGCCTCTTCTCCTCCGCCTCCGTTTCGCGCTGCTTCTCCATCAACGACAGTTTTCCTTCCAGATCCGTCACATTCGTCCGCAGCGACGTCACAGAATCCTGCACCGCGGCGAGCTGCGCGGCTGCCCGCGTCTCCCACTCGGCCCGTGCCTGCCCCAGTTGCCGCTTCTGGTGCTCCCCGGCCTGCTCCAACGACGCTTCCTGCTCCTCCATCCACTCGTCCAGGCGGACCTGAAGTTTCTTGTGGCGCTCCTCCACGGTGCGCAGCTTCAGCTGCAGCGGGTCGAGCAACGCGGCCTGATTCTCCTGCACCACCTCCAGCACGTCCTGCACGTACTTCTGTAGCGTCGGCAGCTGCTGCCGCTGCGCCGCCTGAAGCGCCGTGTACTGGTCGGTGAGTTGCTGGAGGGACTGTGGTAGGGATTCCGTTGCCTGCTTTATGCCGTCCACCTCCCCCGCCAAGGCGGGTAGCTGCGCCGCTGCGAGCTGCTGCGTTTGCTGCTCCAACGCGGCCTGGCGCTGCTGCAACGCCTGAAGCGCCGTCTGCATCTCCGCCCGAGTCGCAGTGACGTCCTGCGGTGATACGGTGGCCTCGTTCTCCGTGGCCGACTGCGCTGCGGTGCGCTCGGCTGCCGCGTTGGCCTGCACAGCCGCCATCTGCTGATGAGTCTCGCGCAGCACCGCTCGCAGTTCATCGATGGCGTGGACTTGCTGCGCCACCTTTGCCTGCACGTCTCGCAGCGTACGCGTCATATCGAGAGGGAGGTCGAGGTGGTCTTGCAGCTCCGCAGCCAGACGCTGCAGACTGTCCGGATCGGCAGCGAGGTTTGTGACGAGGTGGAAAGGAGAGGTGGCCGAGGCGATGTCCTCGCGCACGCGGCCCAGCTGCTCCGCTGTCGACGCGGGAAGACGATCGCACGCAGTGGAGATCACTCGAAGCTTCGCGGAGAGCGCGCGGTCCACCTCACTCAATCGCAGCTGCTGTTCCTTGCTGCACAGCTGCACCTGCTCTTGCATCTCGTCGAGGCGACTCTGCAGCGGCGCGATGGCGCTTGCGACAGTGGCGGACGTATTCTCTGCCGCCTTTGCCGCAGCAGCCTCTACACGCTGCTCTACGCTCTGCAGTTGAGGGTAAAGACCTTGCACCTGTCGCTGCAGTTTGTGGAAGGCTTCCGCATCCACTGCAGTCGCCGCAGTGGTGGGAGTAGAGACAGTGGCTGCACTGCGTTCCTCGGCGGCGGGTGCGGCTAGCGACGACGCTTGTCTTTCTGACACGTTGCCCGTCGTGACCGCCGCGGGTAGTGGCACAGGAACGGGACCCGATCCTGTCTGTTGTTGCGGTTGGAGACGCTTTACTTGGTCGAGCACCAGCTGCTGCTGCTCCTCCGTGTAACGGCGCTGTGCGTTCTGCTGGCTACGCAGCTCTTCATACAACTCCTTCTGATGAGAGAGGCGCTGCTCCAGCATATCGCGCGTATTCCGCACCCGCTCCTCAAAGAACTGCTTCGCGTCTGTCAGTTGCTGGGCCCACAGCACATTCGATCGCGTCTTGTCTTCATCGAGTGCCTGCAGTCGACGTTGCACGACCTCCACGTCTTGCTGCACCCCTAACAGCGGGAGGGCACAGCTCTGCTGCAGGAGCGTCTGCAGGGCGTCGCATCGGGCTTTCATGCCAGCGATGCCGTTCGGCAACGTCGACTCCACCGAGGCCACAGCCGCCTCCACCCTTCGAAGGCGCTCTTCCGCCGCGTCGCCGGCAGAGCGGGTGCGCTGGGACATTTCCCGCTGCTCCTCCACCGACTGCTGCAGCTGCCGCACCTGCTGCTCCCACTGCTGCTGTCGCTCCCTCTGCGAGGCCAACAGGCGCTTCTCCAACGTCTGCAGCTTCGCGTCGTTCGCCGACGTCAGCTCCGTCATGCATTGCTGCAGGGCCTCTGTGGCACGGGCCTGCACGGCCGCCGCCTCCGCACGCACCTGCCGCAGTTCCTGCATGCCGCTGCTCCACTGCTGGTCTTGCCGGTCCGCCTCGTCGCGGAAGTCGCGGGTGCTGGCCTCGACGGCGGCGAAGCGCAGACCCGTCTGACGCCGCCACGCCTCTGCGGTTTCCTGCTGCTCCTGTGTGCTCTCTTGAAGCTTCTGCACGGCGTCGTGTACAGGTTGGAGCTGCGCGCGTACGGTGGAGTGCACGTGCTCACGCAGGCCAGCGCCGACACCGCCGATGCTGCTGTACTGCTGCTGTTGCTCTTCCACACGGTTTGCCACGTCGCGCAAGTCCTGCGCGTTCGCCTTGCCCTGGAGTTGTGCGTGTGTCTGCTTCTGCTCCTGTGCGAGGCGCTCCAGGTGCGTCTCGGTGTCCTGCCGGAGCTGGCGTAGCTGTCCTCGAAGGCCGTGCAGCTCCTCTTCCACCGCCCCCTCCAGATGGAGGAGTCGCTCCTGGCTTGCGGGGGCCGCGTAGGCAACGACGCCACCAGGGGCGCCTGCAGCATTGGGTGACGATGTCCCCGACACGGAGCCGCGCTGTCCATCTAGAAAATGCAGATTCAGCTTTTGTATCTGAGCTGAGAGACGGTGCTCCGCTTCGCTGCATTGCTGCTGTGCCTGCTGGGCCGCGGTTTCACTCGCCGCCGCGGCCCGCACCGCGCGCTGCACGTCGGTTTGCACGCTGGACTGCATGGCAGCGAGACGCAGCTTTACGAGATCCTCCGTGCTGTCGCGGGCCGCTTCACGTGCCACGGTGCGGACCTGCGCCATATCGGAACCCACCTCGGCTTTGACCATCTCCCGTAACACGGTGGCGGTGCGTGTCTGCCGCTCTTCGGCGAGCTGCTGCTGCCGGGCAAGGCCGCTCTCGAGGGCGTCGATGCGAGCTGCTAAGGAGGCGGCGCCACCGCCGGCGGCGGGGGCGGCGACGTCCGGGCCGAGCCCAAAGCCGCTGTTGGCGACGGCCGAGGCTAATTGGGCTGCGCGAGAGGGATGTTGCAACTGCGGACCCAACTCCGAGAAAGACGCGTGAGACGCCCCACCATTGAGCACCGACGTCTTTCCTGCGCCTACGAGTTGCGAGGTGGGCTTCGAGTCCGGCGCAAAGCCCAGCTTTCCTTCCAGGGCACGAACCGACTTGCGCAAGGACACGTTCTCGTCTTGAAGCTGTGTGATCATGCTGCGCAACTCCGCCAGCTCTGCGGTGGTGCGGTACGCCAGTTCACGTATGCTGTCTGCCCGCTTCGCCTTCTCCAACTCCAACTCTAACATCGCCCCGCGGACCTGCGCATTCACCAACTGTAGCGGCGCCGTCGGGTCATCGGCACGGGCTGCCGCAGCGATGCCACGCCGTCCTTTTGCCGGCTGCTGCGCTGGCGCGGTGAGGTCCACCGGCGGAGACGGACCCGGCGTGCCCGTCCCATACATGTTGCCTGCTCCTCCGTTGTAGGCGCCATCGCGGGCTGTGCGGTAACGCCGGTGCTGCGGCAAGGGCGGCGGGACGCTCAGGTCAGTTCGGTCAAGGGAGTCGAAGTCTTTGCTGTCCCGATGCGGGGTGGCGAGGCCGAGGTAGTCGTCCACCTTGTTCTTTGCCCGGTCGTAGCTCCTGCGCCGCCCCTGCAGGTTTTCTAACGTGGCGCCGGTGTTTCGCAACATGCGGTCAACCGAGGTCTGCCACGCGGTGTCCATGACGGGAAAAGGAAAACGAAAATAGTGACAAAGGTATTTATGTGTTAAGGGGTGAGCGAGTGGCGAGCACACTCTGAGTATGAAATTCTCGTCGTCGTGTAGGGTGCTTCAAGTGGTGGTGGTAAACGGACCAACAACACCAAGCAAGGTTGATAGATCTATGCGGAGGCAACGGTAAGTGGGGGTGTCCTCAGTGTTCTGTGCACACACACAAACACACACACACACACACACAGACGGTGTTTTTTTCTTCGATTTGTCGTGTGGGTGTGGGTGTGGGTGCGTACCGTGATGTTTCGGTGCTGTCAGCGGCTCGATAGGAGGAAATGGAGAAGGAGGATGGAAACAGGTGCGATGAAAACGTCTACACGACAGCGACAGCAGGCGAAAGTGAGACGGTGCGCATGTTGAAAGCGCAATGTAGTCATTACTTCTACTTTACTTTTCTTTGCATGTGTGTGCCGTGCGGTGCTGGTTGTGTACGAGGAGTAACAGTGGCGCATTTTCATCTGTGGCATGCTTCCATACGTTGCAAGGATGTATAATATTATATCGTGAATGGTGTTGAGAGGGATAGCAGAAGATATGCGTAGCGGAGAAAGCAGAAAGGAGGAAAAAAAAACCGTTGAAAGAAACAATAGAGCAGAGAAGGCCACCTAACCATATGCATCTGCACCTACCGATTTTCATTCACAGCAGGAAGAGATCGGCCTCGCTGTCCGCAGCTTCAGACATTTTGTCGTCTATGTCGTTGCTGGACACGTGGGGAAAGGCGGCGTCAGCGGGAGTCGGATCGCTTTCGTTGCCCGCAGGGTCGCCGTGGGGAATCGCCTGCGTCGAGGTGGCGCTGCCGCCAATCAGGCGAACGCTGTGCACCGTCATCCGTCGCTGCGCGGGCCCGACTCTCCCGTCGTCTACCCCATCGTCGTTGTCACCCCGCAGCGGATGCAAGGAGGAGCGAGGTCGTGTCATTTGCTGCTGCTGCGGAAACGGGCTCCTTTCCGCGTCTGCGCGGGTGTCATTTGATCGCAATTCTCGCGGGCGCTTACGTGGAGATGCTGGTGTGGCGGTCGGTTGCGCCTTGGCCGCTAAAGTCGCCACATTCTGCGCCAGCAGCGCGTTTGTTTCGGCCAGCTTCTCGGCAATGCTCCGCACATCCGCACGGATACCCTGCAGTTCAAAGGTGAGCTGGTGCTGCGTCTGTGTGAGCTGCCGCCAGCACGCCAGCTGCCGTTCCTGCATGGAACCGAAAAGCTGAAGCCACTCCCCCGTGGACGGTGCTGAGGACGATCTCGGGGGGTTGCCAGAGCTTCCTGCTGTTGTGGCTCTTGCCTGCGCAGCATCTTTTGCCCCACAAGGTTGGGCTGCTGTGCGCGTGTTGAGCTGCGAGTGCACGCCGTCATGTGTGTACTGCTGGGAGGCTCCCTGCGTCTGTTGCGGCTGTGTTGCAGCTGAGGTATCCAGCCGGGACCGACACAGCCCTGGTGGGGGCACATAGGCGCGGGAGTATCGCGCCTTCTGCCGCGCAATGGCTAGGGCCGGATTGCTGGACGCGGTCTGCGTGGCCTCCGCTGCGAATGTGTGCTGCGACAGACTCGTGATGGACATACTTCCTTGTGCGTAAGGGGGGTGCGTGCGGCGCTGCGCAGCCGACGTTTGCAGCGATGGTACCGAGCATGGAGTCCGCCCTGCTGAGAAACGCGGCCATGCATTTTGCGTCAAGACCGTCTCTGCGCACTGACCTGCCGACGTGTACAGTATCGGGTACATGTGCTGCGCTCTCTCGGTGTTTCGTGTGTGGCCTGCGTCTTGCCAAACTCGTTAACGAAGCAGCGGCCTATGTCGGCAACAGTGATTCAGAAACCACTTGACGTACACGCGCCGACGCATCTCAGGAGCATCTTTGTTTTGTTGGCCATGTTTAGGTTGCACAGTGTTCGAGAAGAAGGACAAAAGGACAAACAGCGATGAGAGGAGAAGGGGAGAGGGAAAGTGTTTTATGACTTCGTCATCTCGCCGACACTCCGGCCAGACGTCCGCAGAATCCCACGAGAGACGTGCGTCTGCGTACGCCAAACGCACGCGATGAAAAGCACTAGCGGGGAGGCAGGCGGAAAACACACAGTAACAACGAAAAGAACAAAGGAAGGGTAAAATAACACTGCCACCTGTCCCAAAACAGCACGGGGAAAAAAAAAGGGAAATGTGAAAACAAAGGCAAAATGCTTTGCGTATAAACAAATAAAAAATATATAACGTGGGAGTGGGAAACCGCAAGAGATTGAGCATGACAACAATAACGGCGGAGCACGCAGCTGAGACACGAAGCACGGCGGGGCGCATCGTCGACCTCGTCCATGGTGCTCCACTAGCACGGATAATAGTGGTAGTAAAGTCTGCGACGACAAAGCAGCAATAGTAGCAAACACGTTTACCCTATATACGCAACTCTCAGTTCACTCTTCATTCAAGCGGTGGAAGGGAAGAGGCACCCCCCTCTTTTTCGAGCCGACGAAAAGCGTGTGGAAAAGGAAAAGATCCACACACACACACCCTCTTGAACACGAGTGCGGGAAAGGTAAACAGATCCAGAAAGGTTGTGCCAGAAAAAGTGTACGGAAAAGGAAAAAAGAAGATGCAAACGAGCAAACACGCCACACTCAGAGGGTGAAGCCTGAATGTGCGTCGCCTTTCTTCCTCTTACTTGCGGTCTGACCTCTGCAGCGTTTCCACCTTCCTGGTGCATCCACAGGGGAGGGTTGTGCGGTGGCAGGGGTAGAGTAACGGTGGCAACAAAGGAGAAGATAGATAAACAATAACGCAATAAAATCCAGCAAAACGTACTGGTGAATGTGCGTGTGTGAGTGCATGCGGGAGCGTGCCTTCTCAACACAGGAAATGCCAGCAACAGCAATAATAATAATAATAGTAGTAATAATAGGAAATACCTTCGCGCGTCTGTTCGCGCGAAGCACGGCATTGGTAGCGCAGTGCGAATCATAAACTTAGAGAACGAAACCAGAAAAAAAAAGAACATACTCACCACAGTAATGCGGGGCTATCGCGGCAATTCCACAACAAAGGAAAGGAGACTTGTTTTAAAGCCCGAAAGAGAAAGGCAGAGAGGGGAAGAGTCGCGGAGGCTGGAGGGTTGAGCTGCCAGCGCGACACCCTTTCCCATTCGATTGTCGTCCTTCTCTCCCTTTGGTTATAAGCCTCCCTCCGCCCTGTTTTCCTTCTTTTCTTCTTTCTCGATCCTTGCGGCGGTCAGCCGGTGCCGCCTTCCCAAGCCCTCTAAACTCGAAGGCTCCCAGAAGAAAAGAAAAAAAGGAGTTAATTCCGTCGGGTACCTTTCGGAGCAATTCGGCGAAGAGAGAATACTCCTCGCTCCGCGGCGGCCCGCTAATGGCCCTCCACACACGAAGGAAACGTCAGCCAGCCCTCGCACTCGCTCTCGGGATCGCGAATGAAGTACCGCCCGCGGCTCACCTCCAGCGGAAAGACGCCGCTGTACGTGTGGCGGCCCCAGTGGTGAAAGTACCGGTTCTGATCCGCCACGTACACCTGACCGTGCTCGAGATCCACCTCCGCAATAACACCGATGTGACCCCACGGGCTGCCCCAGCTCCGCGGGTAGACAATTAAGCTGCTCGGCACAGGGGGTACGGTGGAGCCCTGCTTCACAAAGACGGCTGGCACCTTCTCCCACGCCTCCGCCGCCTTGCGAGGACCAACGATCTCCTCGGCAGGTGTTACTGTCGCCGTCGCCGCCTCCGCAGAGGTCGCAGCGCTCGGGGTGGTAATTGTGGGTGTTGGTGACTGTCTCGCCGCCTCTTCCTCTAGCCTGGACTGCCGACGCGCGTCCGCCGGGGCTGCCTTGAGGCGGAAGACGTGCCTGCAGTTAGTGAAATTAGATGCGCAGTCCCGCTCCGGCAGCAACAGCCGCTGCGTCGTCCACAGCCAGCGGCGCGCAAACTCTACGCACTGCCATCGGTAGCCCATAAAGATACCGTTGAGGTAACTCTTGGAGTTTGTCCAGGTGTTGCTCGTGCCGTTGCTGAAGGCAGGAACGCCGTGCGAGGTGTACCCGCACACGCTGTGGAGGTCGACGACGCCCATGCGAGCACGTCCGGATGCGCGAGTCGCCATCTTCGACCCGCCGCGACCTGCGCTGTCTCCGGCGGAGTGGGCGGTAGTGCTGTGAGGGGAGCCCGTTTCCATGCGTGTCCGCGTCGCGGAAGACGGGGACGAGGGGGAGGACGAGGGGGAGGACGTGGCGGAAGATGTGACAGAGACGGAGATGCGCGACGCTTGCGCTCTGGCCTTTCCTTCTGAAGTGTGTGCTTTGTTTGTGGTGTGTGTTGTTGGTCTGCTATCCTGGCGGAGGCCTGGAATGCGGCTGAACAGCTCATGCGCATTCAGGCAGATTTTGATTATAAGAGCAGCAGGGAAGAGAAGAGTAACATTTAAAGCACACAGAGAGAGGCCGGGGAGAAGTGGGGTGCGGTTGCAATGAAGACACTCACAATGCGCATCCACGTGAGAGCGGGAGAAACACACACCAGTTTTTCCAAAGCAGCACAAGAGACTGACCGAAGAGAAAACTCAGAAAAAACAATGTGAGCGAAGTGCAATGAGGTTGTCCACCGTGAAACGAAATCGACGGCCCACAGGCACACACACGCATCCCCGGGGAACAAGAAGACGCATCTTAACCTGTGCAACACACGTGCTGCGCCTGCGACCCGAAAGCTGCCACGTCCTACCAAAAACGAAAGGGGAAAATAACGCTGACGTCATTCGAGGCAGCCGACTTTGCAGACGGAAATACGTTCGTTTCGTTTCGTGTCCGGGAGCCACAACGATTACAGTTAATGTAGTGGGATTCATTCAACGGAGAGATTTCAAAAGGCAAAGAAGACAGTTAATAGAAAGAAAGCAAAGCACCTGCACCACTCACATATTAAGGAGAAGAAAAACATCAAAGATCAGGAGGGGGGGGGGGGGGAAGATGAGAAAGCAAAGCAGAAAGCAGAAAAAAAAGGTTGGTGGCGCGACGGCGAAATGGTAGGAGGAAAGCAAACAAGAAAGAAAAGCGCTGTGTGTACGGTCCGTGAAACCTACAGCTCATTCACAATTCGCAGCGGGTTCTACACACACAGGCAGACACACACAGCAACGCAGTGGACGATGAGAGAGTACAGCACACACGCACACACACACACACGTCAACTTGTTAGACGCCCCGCAGCACAAAAGAGATGGGCTTCTTGCGCAGACTCAAAAAGGGCAAAATCGATCCCATCACGGCCGCCAGCAGCGCAAGACCCACCACAATCAACACCAACACGTACGGGAAGCTAAAGTGAAACGGAATGACCATGAGACGGCACAGCTCCACTGCCATCGTGACACCCACAATGATCCCCACGCCCAACCCAAAAACAAAGGCAGACACAACAATGCAGAGAGCCTCGTAGACGGCGCTGCGCATGAGCTGCGCGGTGCGGAAGCCCAGCGAGCGGAGTACCCCAAACGTCCACGCATTCAGCTGCACATTCGAGATGAACGTCACCCACATCATGAAGGCACACAGGATAATGCAAATCACGGCGGTGAAGTAGAAGAAGTACAGGATCAGGTTCTGCACCGACTTCAGGTGCTCCACCGTGGTGACGGTGTCAACGGTGGTGTGGTACAAGGTGTTCGTGTGGGCCTGCAGCGCGTTCACGAAGCGTTCGCGCTGCCGCGTCGTGACACCCTTACGCAGTTGCACGTAGAGTGTCGCCTGGCGCACCTCCTTCACCGCCTTGTCCGTGATGATGGTGTCGCTGTCCGCATCGTAGTCGAAGTGCACCGGGTCGAGTAGCTGCTGAAAGTAGGAGGTGGGGATGAGAATGGTGCCGGAGGAGAAGAGGACGGGCAGGGAGGACACCGCGATGAAGCCGGAGATGCGGTTCATCAGGGCGCGCGGCTCAAGGTAGAAAATGGTGGACTGCACGGAGGCGGTGTCGTTGAGGCGGTAGGAGTAGCGCAGCTGCGCCGCCGCGGTCACCTCCAGCCCGATTTGGTCCCGCGCCGCAGACGAGATGAGCATCGGGATGACGTAGGTCTCCTTGCCCGTCACGTTTGGCACCGGCGCCCCGGACGAAAAGCCGGTCACGATCATCTGCTCGCTCTCCTGCACGGTGCGGTTTGGCGGGTCCACGTACATGCTGCGCACAACGTCGCGCTGATGGTAGGCGTTGGACGGGTAGCTGTACTCGTTGCGGTAGCTCTGCACCATGTTAAAATCGGGGTACGTCGCCTCCATGAAGTTTTCCGTGACGGCCCGCACGCCGATGCCACGGTAGCTGCCAATTAAGTTGCCCACTTGCGTGGTGCCCGACACCTGCGGGTACTGGTTCAGGGGAAAAGACGAGTAGGCCCAATTCGTGACGTAGGTGCTGCCTTCGTCGCGGAGGAAGGCGTCCAACTCGTCCTGCGCTAGAGGGTTGGAGAAGCTGGAGGAGGTGATGGTGACCGGCGCTCCCGTCGTCAGCTCCGCCAGTTGAGCCGAGATGTTGGAGAGCATGCCAAACATCATCCCTGAGGAGACGAGGCAGGCGACGCTGAGGAGGAACATCATGTAGGCCTTTGCGTTGCGGTCTCGGTGGCTTCGCAGGTTCTTGCGAATCAGCCTCCACAGCCGTGTCTCCTTCCCCCACAGAAGCAAGTACAGTACTATAATCTCCGCCGGAGGCTGGAGGACGTACATCATCATGCATAGACCAGCAATCATGCAGATCAGCACTAGGTCCAGTAGCACGAAGAACATCATCATGTTCGAAAAGATGAAGGACAGAGGCATCAGGTAGTAAACCGTGAAGCCCGCTACTACGAGGAAAAGCCCCAGCAGAATCTGCCACATGCGCAGCCCCATCTCCTCCAAGCGAATCGCCTTCACATGGGCTTCGTTGTAGGATTGACGGTAGATGTCGAGAGCGTCGCGCAGGCTGCTGCCGAGGGCCGCCTTGACGGGGCCGTAGGTGGCCACAAGCGGCAGCACGAGACCCATCGCCATGCTGATCACAACCGCCACAATCGGCACGTGACCCGGCCGCGCCGGCGCCTTCGTAAAGTTGGCGAGCAGACGCTCAATCAAAGCGTTGGCGGCGCAGATGAGCGAGACGCCCGCCGCGGTGCCCGGCAGCGTGAAAACGAGGGTTTGCATGAACAAGATGGCGACGATCTGCCGGCGCGGCATGCCCTGCGCCCGGATCATCGCCATCTCAAACTGCCGCTCCTCGGCGTTGATCTGCAGCAACGTGAACATGAGAATGCACCCCAGCACGACGATGCCGACCACAACGGTGATGAAGGTCGCCGTCATGAGAATGCGGAACATATCAAAGGTCTCGATCGTGGTCTCGACAGGGAACTGCAGCGAGCCCGCGAAGTCGAGGCCGACGGCTTGCATCAATTCGTTGCTCTTCTCCGTGAGCCTCCGCCCGCGCGGCTCCGTGTCGGAGTAGTACATATCGTAGCGGCCCTCGAGCATCACCACGACCATCATCGCGTAGTCATTCAGGTTGATGTTGCCCATCGGGAGAGCGCTGATATTGAGGAGGTCACTGATAGTGGGGAAGTAGTAGTTGGTGTTGGCCGTGAGGGTCTGCGAGCCGACAAGGCCGCTCTGTGCCATAATCACGTTGAGAAACTCACGGGAATCCATGATGACGATGTTGCCGAGCACGCTCGAGTATTTGCCCTCGGTGGACTTCACCGCGTCTGCCATGGTGGCTTCCATGGCAAAGGAAATAAACTCCATGATGCTAATGCTGTCGCCGGTGATGTTGTTCAGCTCAAAGAAGGCGATGATGTAAAGCGACAGCGGGTCGGTGGCGAAGCGGGGCCGGGTGATGTTGTAGGCAAGCGTGTTCGGGCCGAGAATGCTCTGCACCGTTGCGGCATCCATGCTGAGGTGCACGCGCTGACCTTTGTTCTCTGAGACGCCGATGTAGTCCGCCGCAGAGTAGAAGATTTGGGCCTCGTCGTAGCCGATCTCGCGGTACGTCCACCCGCGACCGATACCTGCCGTCTTCTCCAGCGCGGAGTCGATGAGCAAAATGTTTGCCGCCGTGCTCTTGTACGCGGAGGAGTTCGCGTACGCCGGGTCGGCTTGCGCCTTCCGGAAGGACGCCTGCGAAGTCAAATCGGCGCGCGCGACCCACCGCGGTGCCGAGCCTGCCACGACGGCACTCGCGTACATGGAACGGTTCATCGCAGTGTAGTTGAGCAACAGCTGCGAGCCGTTGCCATAGAGGATGACGTCCATCTCCCCCACCGTCAGTTCGGCCAGCCGCAGCAGGACGTAGGGGGCTTTCCAGATGCCCACCAGCACCACACCAGAAAAGAAGACGAGCAGCACGGTGGCGACGATGCCAATGACCATGTTGCGTGGACGGCGACGCACATCCGCGGCGGTGTACGCCCAACTCAGCTTTATGGCCTCGAGGAAGCCACCGCCGCCGTCCTCACCTTTTGATTTCGCCATCGGTGAAATAAAGAAAAGGAAAGAGAAAGAGCAGTATATGTGCTGTGCACGACGCGGTTATAGCGGGCGTATCAACAGGAAAGGAAGGGAAGCCAGAAAAAAAAACTCACACCGACGTGTACACCACTGGGGAAAGGAGAAGGCAGTTGAAGTAAGCAAATAATATTAAAAGAAGAAGCAACTTCTGAAATGGGAAAGACAGTGTCGGTGCATATATATTTATGCAGGTTTGACGAAGCGCTCGACTCGTTGCAGACGCACGCGTGCGTGGAAG
Organism: Leptomonas pyrrhocoris; assembly: GCF_001293395.1. Lineage (NCBI taxonomy): Eukaryota > Euglenozoa > Kinetoplastea > Trypanosomatida > Trypanosomatidae > Leptomonas > Leptomonas pyrrhocoris. The sequence goes on from NW_015438359.1 coordinate 1,150,648, forward strand.
GCTGTGGGCAGATATATATATATATATATATATATGTATAAGAAACCCGCTTGTTACCTTGCGGAAAAGGCAGAAGGACCCGGACCGGAAAAATCCTTTACAACAAGTTGATAGACTTCGGGTTCGCCCTATCTCGCGCGCTCGTTGCCGCGCTAGAAACAGAGAACTGCACGTGTCGCTGCAAAGCTGACGTAGATAGCACTTTGCGGAGAGGCTGGAAATGGGGAGGGTAAAGAGGAAATCAAGGGAAGTGTAAGACAAACGAAGGGAGAAACAAAGAGCGTACAGTTTCATGTGAGGAGGAAACCGATTCCGAGTTCTTCCTCTGGGGAGAGAGAGAGAGAGACTCTCTCGTGCAAGTCATGCGTTCGTTTCGGTTTTCAAGGAACAAGTTAGGCCGGCCAGCATTTGCAAGGGTAGAGTTGGGTTAGAGCGGGGAGGTTCGTCTTCCTTCGTCTGCTGGAGGAAATACGAGTTAAAGCTTTGCAGTCTGTGACAGGCGGGAAATCAACATCACCAACGACAAGCCGAAGCAGCGGGGTGCGCAGAGGGGCGATAGTGTGCCCAAGGAAAAAGAAGAAACTCAACTGTGACAAGTTCGTCCCACCAACACGAACAGAAGCGAGCAGCAGCGTTCATTTCACACATTTAATGGGCAGGGACGACTTCGGCACCCAACTCGCTGAGGCGCACGGAGGCGGCCGCCAACGTGCACGGGTAGGCGCGCCCGTACCGCGTCTCATCTACCGGCGGAAACCACTGCCGCACATCAGCGGCGTGGCGGTGCACAAGACGGAGATCGAAGGCGGGGTTTAGCGTCAAGTAGTGGTGCTGCTGGAGCTCGTGCAGAACGACGTTCTCCGCTTTGTACCCATTCTGCGCGTGGTCTACGCGGGTAATGAAAGACACCGGCACGGGCGGCACAAACACAAAGGCATCGTGCGAGCCGCGGTAGTCGTAGAGAAAGGGCGCGTCGCCAACGTTGTCGCTCTCGTAGCGGGTCAGCGCCAGAGCGAGCTTCACTTTGTTGCCTGCGTGTGGTAGAAGCGACGAAGTCGCCGGTGACTTTACTGTTGCGGTGGATGCGGGTGCACCTTCGTCTTCTGTTCTCGCTGTCCAATGAACTTTTTTCTGCTGATTTACACGCGCAGCCGCGTCCTGGAAAAGCTGCTGGACACCGCTCACGTTAAAGTGGTGTGGGGACAAGTACACGTCGGCGTTGCACACCATTGTCAGGCGCTGAACAGCGAGTTGGTTCGCGTGACGGAAGAAGGCCGCGTAGGTCGGCATGCCTCCTCCAAGGCGAACAATGGGTACAATAGGGGCGGCAGAGCACCGTCGGCGCACATCTGGCGCGCAGGCCGCACGGCTTAATTTGCTGTGTTGATCCTCGAGCAGTAAGTGCTGCACAAGATGCCGATATGCTTCAGTGCCTTCGACAAGTAAATGGATCGCGGCCACGCCGGGATGGTCTCGATTGTAGCGCAGGCAGTCTAGATACTCCGCCTGACGTGCTTGTTGATGCTGCTGGATGTCACCGCCGAGAGCTATGGTGCCGCGCAGCTTGCGTACGATGAAGTAGGATGAGACGATGTTCATGGCAGGACATAGCGTAGTGTAATGTATCCCCTTGGATTCCTATAAGGTAACGATGAAGTGAGAAGGAGGGGGAGAGGGAGAGGAACAATCGAGAGCACAAGAGAAAAAATGAAACAAGCCGGCGACGTCGCTACAGCTGCAGGGAGAGAAAAAAAGGGGCAGCCCTTTAACGGGTGAATAACTGTGGCCAACGAGGCACGCCATGCGAACACACACACACACACACACACAAGTCACTCACACCGCGCTAAGATCCTCGCCTTGGCTTTCGTTTTTGCGGCTGTAATAATGTTTTCCCAGCAACATCAGTTCTCTTTTTTTTTTTAACCCGTTGTTGCTGCTCTTGTTATGGAAGTCGTGCTCAAACAGCGGTAACAAGCCATACACTTTTTCGTTCATTGCAAGGAGAGTAGTATCAGCAAAAACAGCGACAGCAAAGAACGATCGGCAACGTCCGCGTGTGCAAACCACACCTACGCCCGCACACGCGAGGAAAGGGAACGGCAAAGAAGAATAACGGGCGATAAAGTACTCAAGGAGAAGAAAAGAAAAAAGGGAAAAGGAAAAGAAAAGAGCAAAGAGATAACGCAGCGAAGGGATGCCTCAACAAACGCCACCCCAGTTGTTGGCGGCGCACAGAGGAGAGGTACGGAAAGGAAAGCAACACAGGAAATAAAAGACACGGAGGGATCTCGATCGGCACATAAGTAAAGGTGAAGATCGACGCATCCTTCACGGTGGAGTTTTTCCGCACGAGTCATACAACAGCAGCGGCAACAACGAAAAGCTCTGCAGACACACACACACACACACACACACACACAAACACACACCATTTGCACACCTGCGACTGGACTCGTTTCAGCCGCTTGCCTTCTCCGCCTCCAATTCCTTAGAAACAAAAAAACAAAAAACAAAGGCAGAAACCGTATAAAATGTGAAACGGAAAGAAGTACGCTGCTTCAGGCCGCGCAGAGCCACAACCAAAAACACATGTTCTCGTCCATCTGAAATAACGCCACACGCCTCAGCGCTGGTGGTGTTGCTTCTCCTCCTGCGTGTAGTCCGCCTTCATAAACTGGAACTCGTGCGTGGTCGTCTCGTTATACGCCTCCGCCTTCTTCAGCACCGTCGACGGGAAGGCCGGCACATTCGGGCTGTTGGGAAAGTACTGGCACTCCAGCGCGATGGCGCCGTGCTGGGCAAAGCGCTTGCCCGCCGTGCCATCCGCGTCGGGAGGGAAGTGGTTCGCCGTGTAGACGATGACGGCCGGGTTGGTTGTGCACACCCGCATGCGCAGCTTCGTGGCCGGGCTGTACAGCAGCGCCGCCTCACGCAGGGTCGAGTCCCACGTCTCGAGCGCCACCGGATCGTCGTAGCCGCCCCCCTCGCGCCCGCTAACCTTGGTCGCCTCCATCCCTTCTGCGAGACAGCGCCATTCGGAGTAGTCGTGCGGCGTGCCTTCGACCGGCCGCATGTCTCCATTCGGTATCAGCTCATCATCCGTGTCAGCGAAGTACTTGGAGTTGAGCTGGAGGTAGTGATTAGCGATGGGCTTGGCCACGGGCGCAACCGCATCGGGCGTGTCCGGACGCGGCAGGCCGTTCAAGTTCCAGTAGACGTGGTTCGTCAGGTTGATCACCGTCATGTCCACCGGCGTGTTGTCCGCCAGCGAGGCCTGAAAGACGTACTTCAGCGTCGGCACCGGCGCGGACTTGATAATGCTGTACGTGGCCGTCACGAAGATCTCACCCGGGAAGCCCTGGTCCATGTGCGGAGAGACGAGGTGGAAGGCCACCCCGGTCTCGTCCTCGCCGTCGGACAGGAGGTACTTCCACTCCTTGTTGTTGAAGCCGACGGGGCCACCGTGCAGGTTGTGCTTGCCACAGTTCTTCGCCAGGGTGTAGTGGCTGTTCTTGAGCGCAAACTCACCATTGGCGATGCGGCCGGCGTAGCGGCCAATCGTGGAGCCGATGCAGGTGTCGGGGTGCAGTGCCTCCGCGGGGTTCGTGTAGCCGACACACACGTCGATCCACTGCGGCTCCGCGCCGGCGGGGGTGCGGGGGTCACGCACCTGCACCGAGTTTAGCGAGGCACCGTGCGACAGCAGCTGCACCCGCAAGCTTTCAGAGGTCAGTTTGATGAGCGAGGTTGTGCCAAACGGCTCGGCGACGGCGCCGCAGGCAGTCGCTTCCGCGGTCACGGGGGATGAGTGCGACATCTCTCTCTCTCTCTCTCTCTCTATATATATATATATATATATAGTTCTGCTTGTTGAGGGAGAGAAGTAGTTGCTGTGGTGAATAGATGTCTTTTTCTTTTTTTGCTCTCTAGATGGCAGATTTTTCGATGTTAGCCGTACGCGTGTGGGGTGCGAACGGTGCGTACGCGTATACGAGCACACAACGCAGAAATAAAAAAGAGGGAGGCAAAACAACACAGAAGAAAACAAATAAATAAATATATATGAGATAAAATGGACGGTAAAAGCGCTTCAGAACACACACACACACACACAACAAAAGACTTCACGCGAGTACGGCGTTCCCAAACTTGCGGAAGCCACGATGAAGAGAACGGCGCCGCGACGCACCACAAGTGAGGAGGAAAGGAAAAAGCGAGGGAGATAAATAAAGGAGGGGGGAGGGCCGTTGGTAGATTGTCAGCGTGACAGGAGAGAACCATCATGATGGCACTAAACAGCAGCAAGGAAATGTGCCAGCGATCAGCGATGCGCGGGGACACGAAAAGAGAAACAAAAGCTGAGGTTTTTGGAAAGAAGGAATAGAGAACGAGTGTTTTTCTTCCTCATTTGGTGTTGACTTCAGTCGCCGTGAGAACCTCTCCCCAAAAGCCCGAAAAGTTTCTTCTTGGGTTGATACGTGTAAGTGCAGCGCACGACATCATGGTAGCGGAAAGAAAGCAGTTCGAAGTCGCCAGTTATGAGAAGTGGCGGCAAACGCAACGTGGAGGAGGCGATGATAGTAATCACAATAAAAAGAGCGTGTTTTCTCCTTCACTCGTCTTCCGCCTCATGCGCTTGGTCCAGCGAGACAACCAGTGTCACCTCCTTCACGTGCATCAACACCATTCGTAGTTGCAGCATCGCTGTGGTGGCTTCGCAGAAGGTGCTGTACGCCTTCTGCTCCGAAGCGCCTAGCTGGGACAGCAGCTGCGCCGCCAGTGCTGCTCGCGAGTCATTTGAGGCGGCGCACCACACCGTGCTGCTAGAGTCGTGAGGTGCAGCATCGCTCGTCGTAGATTCCTCGCACGACGAAGAATAGGACTCGTCTGGGTAAGGAGAGGATGGGCGGCAACGCATATCTGCCCTGCAGCCTTCAGTGACGAAGGAGCGATCCACGTTCATGGATCAAATGCGTTCTGTGAAACGGACTACTACTACAAGCACCTTGGTGGGGATTGCTGAGGTGTCTCCAGGTGGAAAGCTCGGCTTGTATTCCTTTTTGGTCTCGTTCGATATGCCCGCGTGCAGTTGTGTTGAGGCACGCGCAACTTCATCTGCCTGTGAGAAGTTGTTGACCTCAACAGCTGAAAAGACCACAGTCAGGAAAGAAGAAGAAGATCCAACGGTAGCAGGTTTCTCAGCCGTACAGCAGCCCACGAAGTCACACATCATATCGGCGAGTTCTCACCGAGTTTATATTTCTTGTCTAACCTGAAGGACTCATTCCTTCGTGCAGTCAACGATGAACATCATCTTGGCAGTGAAAGGTTTTCTTTATAAATGAAGAACGTTGTGGCAGCGCCACATGTCACGTCGGAGGTTCCTTCTTTCCCTCTCTCCCCTTCCTACTGGGAAAATGCTTGTTGTTCAGGAAAGCACCGCGACTTCTTCCTCGAAGGTAAAAAGCAAAGGAAAAAAGAATGGAGAATAAATGAAACAAATAAAACGTGAAAATAAGTTTATCAGCAGAGCGGAGGCGGGGCGGGGGGGGGGGGGAGGGGGACAGCACGCGTGTCAACGCTGCTGCTGTGATAAAAAAAAGTGCTCGCGTAGTCAACGAAGCATTAACCCCTTTTGACAGAGTTAGATATATATATCCTTTGTTTAAGCAAAACAGACGTGCTCCAACTGCGGTAGAATGGAGCACCATCCGGTTTCTGCGGCGTCAGACGCGCCGCGAATCCCACCGCACAGTCGCATTGTCACGATCACGCGCTGGACAAGGTCTACGGCAGCTCGAGTGCGACGCTCCGCCTCGCGCCACTGTCCCGCGAAAGATTCGGCCGTCCTGCCCCCGAGCCCGAGGGAGAGCTGACCAAACACGAGATGCACAAGGCACAGCAGGGTGCTCTCGGTGAGGCAAGCGTCCCCTCCTCCACGCGCTTGCGCAGGTGCTGTCGAGACTGCCGGCGACCTTGTTCGAGATTTCCGAGAAGAACAACAGCGAGGCTCCATACCGAATCCGGCAAAGACCACCGCGGCGCAGACCAGCCGCCGCCGCTGCGGCACCGTCAAGTAGGGCATGCGGCGCGGCTCCACATCGAGTGGGATAGGCTGCTCTGCGGGCCCGTCGGCGCGTTCACTGGAGGACTGTGGTAGGGAGGAAGGAGCGTGAGGAACGTGCAGCTCATCCGGTAACCACAGCGTGGCTGACGTCGATGCCACAGGGGCAAGCACCTCCCAGATTTCCGCGTCTTCACCTCCCTCGTAGGCGTCCGCGGCGGCGCCAGATAGCGGCACATTCGCCCTCGCTGCCCACGGCAAGAGGAGCTGCAAGAGCAGCTCGACGGGTGATTGCTGGGCGTGGCGCCCCTTCGCCTCCTCCTCTTCTTCCACAGCTTCCGCACAGGCGGCGGCAACACGCTCGACGACGGCGATGGCGGAAGCCTCATTGCCGCCGCCGTCCATGTAGGCCACCGCGGCGTGCCCGCATAGCTGCTCCCAGAAGCAGTGCATCGGAAAGTCACGAAGATGGTGGACATCGCACGGTGGAAACCGCCGCGCTCGCAGCTCCGTCGTGCTGTCCAAACTCTGGCACAGCTGCATGACGTACGCCACCGTGGCAAGCTCCTCCAGCAGCGGCAGAGGCATGACGCACAGGGCGGTGGAGAGGAGATCAGAGGCGGGCGGCAGAAAGCAAAGCGGCCCCTCCTCCGTGGGGGCTCCTCTCGTGGCCCACCCGTCCGTCAGGGCGATGGTGCGCAGCAGGTCGTGTGCGAAGCCTTCGGCAAAGCAGGCTTGGCGCTGCAACCACCAATCCAGCCTGCGCTGACGGTGCCGCCAGGCGAGCATTACGCTGCGCCAGGTGAAGACCATCGTCAGCACCAGCCCTACCCCGTCGACGATGATGCTTCGGCGAGGAAAGAAGGTCACCGGCGCCACGCTGAACAGTCCCGAAAGAGATACAACGCAGGCGACGAGCAAGAGAAACGCGCGTGACGTTGAGCCGCGACCATCCGCGGCCTCCGCTGCCCGACAGGCCAGAGCAAGTCGCACCTTACAGCGATGTGCAGCCGCGGCGGCCACCACCGTCTCCCTCTGCAGCGCCCAGGCGGAGTAGAGCCACGCGGGGGACACCGTGGCCAGTCGCGTCGCCTGTGATTGGATCAGGCGATACTGCACGTCTAACGTGGCCGCAGCGGCACCCCGTCTGCGACCTACAGCGCGCGTCAGCAGCAGCACCAGTGCCAAAACCCCAAGTTGACTTAACGAACGCTGCAGCGTTAACAGGTCCACCGTCAAAATGCCGACCACGCTGTGCCGTGGTGCGAGGGGCCCTCCATCGGCACCCCACCCCGGCAGCCAGTCCAGCTCAACGCAGCGGACAACGCAGTACAGCAGAGGACCGAGAGCGGTGGTGACGAGGAGGGCGGTGACAAAGAGACATGAAGTGACGCCGTCGGTCCTGGGAGATGAATTCCACGCTGTGCGAGACGGTGGCTGCTGCTGCTGCTGCTGCCACGGCGACCACCGTGGGATGGGAAAGAACTGCAACACGGCGGCGGGTAGGCTGCCGTGACGGCCTGATGTGTCATCCGACGTAGACGCCGGCGCCGGCGCTGGACATTCGCGGTGCTGGCCGCTGAGAGCGACGCTGAAGTTTACATCCACTGCGCTGCGCACGACGCGTTCAGCTTCGCGGCTGCGCAACGTGAGGAGAACATCGAGCGTGTCCGCTGCCACTGAGGTGGTGTTGGTAGCTGTGCTCGGTGAACTGCGTGCGGTGACTGGATGAACTCGCAGGATAGCGTGGCGCAGGCCGCGGTCGAGCAGACAACGGCCGATCCAGCTGCACTGGCGGGGAAGTATTTCCATTTCTTTTTCCTCTCTGCTATTCGGATGTTGCTTTCTCGAGGTCTTGGCAACATCGGCAGGCGCCGCCGTCATGCGCAGTCGTGACCGTAGCACGACTTCGATCAGCTGCGTGTCACACAGGCCCGGCGCCACTTCACGTGCACGTTGGTAAAAACACAGCTGCCGCATAAAGTTCTGCAGGCGGATATAAAACTGCACGCGGCGCAGACTCGCTCGTACGGCGGGGGACACGCGCCCTGGCGGCAACACATCGTCCTTCCATTGCGTGCTGCATTGATTTGTATCTGTTTCTTCATAGACGTCAGTGGAGCGCAGCGTCGCACACAGCAGCGATAGGAAGTTCTGCGTTTCCGAGTGGCCCCCCTCTTCAGTCCGTAGGGCGGCCATGGCGGATGCGCGCTCGTCCAGAAGCCGCTGCAGAACGTCGCAGCCGCACACAAACGCGTCCTTCGTAATAAACGGCGGCACCTCGGCGACGGAGCTAAACTCCACCGAGGCGGCGGTGGAAGACGCCGCCTCCATCGATTGCTCGAGCCGCGTTGTCTGCCACATCACCGTCGCTTCCCTGTGCTTGCTGTCTTTTACATCCTCGCCCGGAGAGACTTGTTTCTTCTTTCCATCGCGGAGCGGCAACACATGCGGTAGTGACGCCGGGCCGTAAACGTCGTGGGACGAATACGCAACGGACGACGCCAGAGAAGCGTTATGCTGCGGTGTTGGCTGTGCAAACGAGCGCGACGTCGTCCTTGACGCGGCGCGAGTCTTCGTATTTGACTGTGCCTCTGACGGCGCGGACACCACGTCTAGCAGGGTCGGGACGCCACCCAACGCCGCCGTCCAGGTGAGCTGCTCGTCGCAGCCGAGCACGCCAACATAAAAAAACCACGAGCACAGCTCCGAGGCAAAGCGAGCAAGTGCAATCGCAGAAGAAGATCCACACGCGGCACAGGGCGGCGCCGTGTCGAGCGAGGCAAGCGCCTCATCGTCCCCCAGGACGGCTCGCATCTGTGCCACCGTAACAGGCATGACGAGGGATGCGTGCGTGGCGAGAAAAGGCAGCACGTGTCGGTGCAGAGACCACAGAGAGTCCTTGCAGGAGCCGTACGACAGCGCCATAAAGAGCCGGCGCCGTTCCTCGTCGTTGCAAGGGGGTAGCTGACAGAGGTGCGGCGTTGGCGGACAGGCAGGGAAGCAACTGCTGGCTGCTGCCGATGCGTCGCCTGTTCGATGTGCGGCCAAGAAATACCGTGCAAGGACCTCTCCTTCCTCCATCGTCTTTTGATTTCTTTGCGCTGAAGGGGAAGGCTGCTTCCGCGTTTGAGAAGGTGGCACACGAGCTGCTCGGTGTGATTTCGTAGCAAAAGAAGATATGGCAGCAGCAGGAGCCTTAGCGCCCGTCTCGCGCTCAGGCGCGCTGCTTTTCGTGGTTGTTCTCTCCTCCTTCGTCGTTGGCGGCGGTGCACTCTTGTTTCTATCCGCGGCGTCTCTGGATGAAGCCACCGCAACACCGGCAAAGGGCTCATTTGCACCGGTGCGGACGCCGTGTCCGGCCTGGTGCGCGGCAGGCGCAGGCGAAGTTACCGATGGCTGGACAGAGACACCACCATCCTTCTCATTTTCCGAAGATGGCGACTGCTGGGGGGCTGTCGTGTGCGCAGTTGACGGTCTCTTCAGCGAAAGCGGCGGTGCCGTTGGCATGGGTGGCGCAATATAGGTGATGGAGTTCACTACGGGCACGGTTGCAGGCTGTGCCGGCGGGGCTTCCGCTGCCCTCTCCGCACGCAGCGGCTTCTTGCGCGTGAGGGGTGTTGATCGCAGCCGCGTTCGAGCAGTTGCTGTTGCCGCAGGTGTGAGAGCCGCGGTGCGATCGCGTGCCGAACGTGGTGTCGAATTGTTCGCCGAGCGCTGCACCGGGGTGGAGGCTGGCCTGTCACGATGTGATGAGACGGTGGTTGAGGCCTTGGAAGCGCGGCCGCTAAGGGGCGTACTCGGGCGACTGCTCCACGTCTTGATCGTACTGGAGCCGGCGGAGCGCGGCAGCTGTGGTCGGGGGGAGGTTGCAGGGTAGTGAGGCTGCTCAGATGAGCGCGCAACGTGGAGAGGAGCTGTTCTTGGGGCGGCAGTTTGGGTGCGGCTGCTACGGTGTTGGGCGCCACCTGTGCCAGCGGAATCGTCACGAGGAATGCTGTGGGGGTGCATGGCTCTCACGTTTGAAGGGAGGTGCAACACCTCAAAACAACTGTAATAAAGAGATAGCGAGAATTAGAAATGGATAAAGATTTCAGTGTTGGCGAGTACTGAGACATGTAGCCGGTCTGACGTGTGTACGGGGGCCGCTGCGAGTAAAGGCTCGATGTGTGTGTGCGTGTGCGCGTGTGTGCGTGTGTGCGTGTGTGTATAGGAGTGTGTATAGAAAGAAATAGGATATGGTAATCAGAGGGGTAATGGGTATAAATGCTCTTGAAAGGTACGTATGAATGTCCTCTGTGTATGTGTGCGTACGCTCAGGTGGACCACCGTGAGGAGTGGTAATTGAGGAGAGGCAGAGGAGAGGCGAGGCAGTGGCCAATGAGAGGGATAAAGGCTCATTTCATCCGCACGTGCGCCGTTTAGGCGGAGTTCATGTGAGCGAAAACGCCAAAGAGAAGAGGGGCGGGGGGAGGAACGACAGAGCTCAGCCCGCACGCAAGCTCCTCTCCGTACGCGCCCCAATTCGGCAGCCGCGCGTCAGCTCCATTGCGGGAAACTGCACCTTCCCGCGAGTCAGAGAACCACAACAATAAAATGTGTTTCGTGTTTCAGTTTGCACTTCAAAACGCTCATGCATGTGTGTGCGTGTGCGAGGTTCCAACAACAGCGGTTTCCTGAGTAGAAACATGGTAGAAAATGTGTTGTGCAACATGAGAAAGGGAAACAGGAGACGTCGCATACACACACACAGTACGCACTCTTCGTAATTTACATGGATAATAACATGGAGATCCTCTCGCTCACGCCTCATTAAGAGAGAGAAAAAAAGAAAAAGAGATTCCAATACGCAAGCAATGACAGCTATAGCTACATAACACGGGACTAAAAGGCGCAAGGAAAAAACTTGAAGTGGAATTCATGCTACAAAAAAAACCCGTAAAAGCGACCAAGAACAACAACAGCTACGATGGGAAGAGAACCGTGAGCGGGGTTCAACTCGCCGCAGCTCTCGACGTTGACGCCGCCGAGTTGGGCTTGAGCGGACGCCTGACGACTGACTTCTTCCGCGACCTCGTAGAGCTTGCCACGTTTCCTTTGCTTCTTCGCGTGTCGCGGCCGCGCCGAAAAGATGCCGTCACGTTGATGCGCGTACGCCGTGCCGCGTTGGCGGACGTGTGCTTCACGTCCACCACCCCTTCACCACCCTTCTCATCAATCGCCTTGCCTTTTGTCACAATGAAGTGCGTCGTCGCCTGTCGGTGCGTGTGCTTCGCCGCCTCCACGCTCTCGTGCACGGTATTCAGAAAGGCTGCGGTATGATCCTCGCGGCACTCGTCAAACATGTTCGCCGCCTTCACGCTCAGAGCGACGACCATGGCACGCCACCACGGATCAAAGACGATGGGTACGGCGGCGGCCTCCATGTCAACAGTAATGCGCTCCGCCCCGGCACGGATCATGTGGATCGGGTGCGCCGGGCCAACAGGGCGGCGAATGCCGGGGACTAACGGCACCGGCCGCTGCGAGTCGGCGAAGCCGTTGGTAAGGAATGTGAATTGGCGCAGCAGCCGGCGTGACTCATTCTCCCAGTGATGCGCCAAGGCAGCGGTAGCGGCAGCGATGGTGGTCGTCGTGGTGATGGTGGCGGTCAGGGCATTTCCGGTGGTCATCGCGGGGGCGTTGCTGCCGCCGTTGCGGAGCAGAAGGGCACCCCCACCCCCACCAACGATGCCGTTGTTGCTGATGCCGATGGCACCTTTGAGCGGAGGGGCGCTGCTCGGGTTCATTTGCAGCAGCGGCACAATCGAATTGACGTCGACCATCGGCGTCTCTCCCTGTCGCGAGACGAGGCTGCTCAGCAGCTCCAGCGCCGTGCCCTCCGCCACCGGCCGCATCAGCACCTGCCCAAAGGCGGGGCTGTTCTCAAAGATGTTCTGCATGACGTGCGAGGCGGTGCGGGGGTGCAGCAGCACCCCGTTGAGGCACGCGGAGAAGAGCGAAGAAAACCCCGTAGCGCCGGGCGGGGTCGTGTGCCCATCGCGTCGGGTGAAGTTGAATGCGCCCGTCTGCAGCGCACGCGCCACCATCGGGTGCGTTCCCGTAACGACATCGTAGAGCTTCTCGATGCAGCCCGCCGCCATCGTCGGCAGCACGTCGAACTCCGCCACGACGACGTTTTCGCTCTCGTCCGCGGCGGTCACTTTGCAGAAGAGGTTCAGCGCCTGCACCGCAGAGAGGCCCTCCGTTATCGCCTGTTGAACGGCCGCCGAGGTGAAGGAGTTGCCCTCGACGGAGGGTAGACGCAGCCCCGTCGCCATGGTGGCTGCTGCTCTGGCTTTTGAGGACGTCTCACTCGCACCTCCGATGTTCGAATCGCGACCGCTGCCCTCCATATCCCGCTCGCCCTCCGGATCGCTGCACGTGAGGCCGAGCTCCTCATTCAGAAACTGCATGACGGGAGAGATGTCCAACCAACCCGCGTCGCTCACCACGACGTAGGGGTGCTGCTGCTGCTGCGCGAGGGCCGCCACGACGGGGTCTTCGCCCACCCCGCTCCCGCTCGCCACGGAGGGGAGGGAGTCCGCCCGCATATTACCAACAAAGGAGATCGATGCGACACGTTGATTCAGACGGGAGAGGGAGCGTGGACGGCGCACCGGCGACTGCAGAGCCTCGCCATCGCCAGCGGCGGTGAACTCGGCCGGCCGGCCGCCACTCTTACTCCCGCCACTCCCAACCCGACCCCCGGCAGTCGCCGCTATCGGCGGCAACGTCTGCCGCTCCGTCGGGGCGGAGCCCACACGACCGCCATCGCCGTCGCACACCGGGGCCTCTGCGACGTCGGAGAAGGTGAGCGGCGCACCCGCCGCCAGCTGTGGCGGTCCGCCAGCAAATGGATTCAGCGGAGAGATCGGTGGTTCCTTGAAGGCGACGTCGCGGTTCGTGTCGGCGGGGAAGGCCTCAAAGACGGGCTGCCTCGGCTGGCCCCACCCTGGAAGCCGGTCGTCCGAACCGACCAGGTCAGCCGCGTCGCCGCGGTGGAGCACAAAGGACGGCCGGCCGCCCCCTGCGCTGAGCGGCTCCGGTGCATCGAGACTCAGCTTGGAGGATAATCTCGCCTGCCTGCCGACAACCGAGCTGCGGGGGAGGAACTTCAGGCTCGTGTCCGCGAGTGCTGGCGTGGTCGGGGGCGACGCCATCGCCTTCAGTCGCACCAGCGCTCCGGTGGCGACGTCGTAAATGCCGGTGAGGTACGGCGGCAGGGTCAGCACGTTTGTCGGCCGCACACGACTGTCCGCCGACTTGCTCGCCTTGCGACGCGATGCCCGGGAATAGGAGCTGGCCTTCTGCTTCCCACCTCCGCCACCCGAGCTGTCCGTCGGTTTGCTGCTGTTGCTCAACCTCCGCGGCGCTTGCGCTGCCAAACTCGAAAAGGACATCCTGTCCTGCTCCACGAAGGGGGCGTGCAGCAACACTTTCAGGTAGCGTGCCAGGGCGTCGACGTTCCAGCGCAGGTGCAGCGGGGAGTCGGGAGCGAGGTAGCCCAGCGCTACGGCGTTGTTCAGCGCGGGCAGGATCCAGCAGTCAAAGAGGATAAACTTTGCGAGACGGTGGTGCTCGATGGTTTGAATCAGCCGCTTCAGTGACACCGCCGCCGCGGCCGGAGAGGCGCGCTCTGCTTTCTGCTGTGCCTGTCGGTTTCCGCTGCCGCCGGCGCTGTTGGCGGATGTAACAGATCGGAAAGGATCGGTGGAGTCCGCCTGGCGGCGACGCAGGTTGGCGTGGTAGCGCTGCTTACACACTCGCAGTCGCTCCTCCACCTGCCGGACCGGTGAGACATCGGTGGTGCTCGTGCGATTGCCCCCTTGCGGACCGGTGGGCTTTTTGCCGGTCCCGTACCCGCCCGCCGCCGGGACTCCGCTGCTGCGGTAGCCGTGGTGCTGGCGGGTGTCATTCGCACCTCCCGTGCTGAACACGCCGGCCCCAACGCCCCCGCTGCCGCTGCCCTCCAACAGGAAGAGGTGCACCGTTGTGACAAACTGGGTGAGGAGAACGGAGATACCGTGCGGCAGCCGCCCAGCCGAGCGCTTACCATGCAGTGCCTCAAAGAACTCCGTGATGGCGTAGAGGATGTCTTGGCAGATGACAGCCTCGAAGTGCCCCAAGCCCTCCAAGAACTCCTGTCGCGCCGCCTCCATGTCAGACCCGGTGTCGACCCGGGGAGCCGGTGAGGACGACGACGCTGCCACGGCGGCGGCAGGGACCGTGAAGGACGTTCTGGGAAGCCGGCGAGCGTTGCCCCGGCCCCGTCCAGGTGGCGGTGATGGCGTTGCCGTGGAGGTGTTGCTATTCGTTGCCGCTGCCGCCGCCGCTGCTGCTGCTCGCCCGGCTGCGGGAAGCGTCGTTGCCGCTGTCGACGCACGCCGCTCCTCTGCCGATGACGGTGCTGGGTCCTGCAGGCGCCCCCACATGGCATCCAAATCAATCGTGTTTACGTACAGCAGTACGCTTTGCTTGCGCAGGGTGTCGAAGACGCGGTTGCACAGCTGCTTTAGCCACTGCCCGCCGTGCAGACGGAGGTACGTCGTGAGCACCACGAGCGGTGTGGCGAGACCGGTGAAGGAGTCGGCCGACAGCATCGGCGAGGCGGACGCCGTGGCCGTAGCGCTCAACGAGGTGCGCGAGGAATCAGCCCGCGGGAAGGCCACCAAGTGGGCCTTTTTGTTCTGCGACTGCGACTGGCCCCGCACGAGAGAACTGCGCTGCATCCAGAGCGGCTTGCGGTGTGCCTCGAGCAGCTCCACCGCCTCCACAAACGACGCGACTGCGTTGTACAACGGCTCCTTCCCCGGAAGGTAGCGCCCCTCGCTGGGTGACGGTGACGGTGACGCTGGACGCTGCAGGATGGTGGAGGGCCGCTGCGCGGAAGAGGCAGGAGGGGGAGAGCGGGTGCCTTTGCCATCTGCACCGGCCACGTTGCCTGCACTGACGTTCCCCTCATCGACGCTGAAAGTCGGACAGAGCAACTCCTGGTCGACCGGCACGTTGGTGTTCGCGGTGGCGGTGTCCACGAACCAGTAGACCAGCTCAAACAGGTCATTCACGTCCTTCTCCGTGACGCGTTGCGGCTCCAAGAAGCCGGCCGGTATCGCGGCCGGCGACAGTGCTGAGGTGACGAGCTCGTCTTGCTTGAAAAGCCGTTGCCCATCGTCTTCCTGCGCCGTTCTGCTCTGCCCCGTGCCCGTTGACCCCGTGAATCGGGTCTCGTCGTTATTGGGGCCATCCAGCTCTGCATTTGTGCTCGCCACCCCGTCGTCGTCGTCCGTGTCGTGGAGGTTTTTCTGTGTTGTTTCCTTTGAATCAAACGGCGTTGTTGCGGCCGTCGAGCGCGGTGTGGAGGACGCCGCAGGAGCGCCGGCGTTTTGCACCTCCATCCCGGGCAGGTCAAACCCGCTCTGACGCAGCAGCGCCTCTCGGCTGATAAACCGGTATGCCGTGACCACGTCCAACGCGGTGTCGGTCAAGAAGTCCAAGACACGCCGCAGCATCGTCAGCGTCGCCCGGGAGGAGCTTTGCTCGAAGGCCAAGATGATGTTCTCCGTCATCTCCTGCATCGCGGTCAGCGGGCACATGGAGCGCTGCAGCTCCACAACGCGGCTCATGTTGCGGGCGGTGGTGAGCAGCTGGCTTGCGTCCTGCAGCGACATCGACTCCGCCTTCGTCTGCGCGCAGAGGCGAGTGTGGGTATGCGCGTGGACGTACAGGAGATGCATCTGGACAAAGATCGCCGTTACCTGGGCGTAGTTGTAGCTGTGGTCATGCAGGAGAAAGAAGGAAAATGGCGCCGTGCTCCAGCGCTGGCGGTGCTCGTAGGCCTCCCGCCACGTCCCGTATTGGCTGTACAAAGGCAGGCCCACCATATCCGCCGGCGCCGTCTTGGCGGCGCGACTGCCCCCACGCAGCTGCGCCCGTCGCGCGGCTTGAAATTGGTCCTTGGCGCGCTGCACCGCCGCCGCCGGTGCGATCACCACAAAAAACGGCGAGAAGCTTTCCAGGGTGCACTGCAGCGCCTCTTCCTGCGTGCGCGCGGGTGAGGAGGAAAATGCAAAACTGCTGTTCTCGATGGAGACGCCCCGCTTCGGGGAGGCGGTCGGTGTGGCGAAGGCGGAGGCGGAAACGAACGAGGGCCCGCGGGCGACGACGTCGAGGAGGCGCTGACGCAGCTGCGTAGCGCTTTGATAGTGATCCACCGTCTGCCGGTGCAGCCACGCCATGAGCCGGTTGTCCATCAGCATCGTCCACGTCTCGTGGTGCAGGCGCACGATGGCGTCGTGCACGCCGTGCGGGTTGTCGTTGAAGTCAGTGCGCGGCATGGACGCGAGGAACGGGTAGCGGCCGAGGGTGAGCCGGCCAGATGCGTTGTGTGGGTCATGCCCGGTGCTGTCCAGCGCGCTCGACTGCGGCAGCGCGCGACGTCGTCGAGATGCGAGAAGCGCGTTACCGTTGCTGTTGAGGGTGTCGTCGGCGATGCGACTGCTGCCAGAGGTACCGCCAAGGGGTCCGGTGTTTGGGTTGCCGTCCAACTCCCCCGCTTCCCCGTCGTCGCTATCCCCCGCAACCCCATCAAAGTCGTCGTCTTCGTGCTTCCACAGAAAACCAAAAAACTTTGTGGAGAAGGCGTCGTTGACGTCGAAGAAGTCGTCCTTGCGCAGAGCCGCCCCGCGGATGGGGCGTCGACTACCGTTGGAGCGTTTGGAAGATCCCCGTTGTTGCTGCTGCTGCTGTTGCTGGGGTGTTGTGGAGCTACGACGCGTAAATAGGTCTAACAAGAAGAATTGATCGCCCACGGTGCCGCGGGTGTGCGTGCCGGAGGAGCCGTTGGGGCTGCCGGACTGAAAGCTGGCATCCTTCCCAGTTGCGTTTGGGGACATGAGGGACAGGCTCGCCCGGTGCTCCTCGTCGCCGTCACTGAAGTCGTCGGAGTCGCTCTCGCTAAAAGGCTGGGCCAGCTGCGCCACCTGCCGCCGTAAAGGGTAGATGCCGTCTGCCGTAGTGGTGGGATCTTTTGGGATGGGTGGGGCGTAGGTGCAGCAGCCGAACTCCTTCAAATACAGATTCCGCCATTGGTACTCGTTGCTCAGCGCCGCAGCGAAGACTTGCTCATCAATTGGGTTCGACATGACGGTGTGTGTGTGTGTACTATTGTTGCTCTCGTTTGTGTGGTTCAGTGGGTTGGGGCCAACGCGTCTCTTCCGCTGCAGCTCGTCGTGATTGCAGTGGGACGTAAAGGGATGGTGTGAGGAGACTCTTTCGTGCTTCCCTCGCTCTCCTCGTATCCGCTGAGAGGCGGTGTTGTCGGGATAGCGGAACACAAAAGACGCGCTCTTTTGTTGTCGCCCTTGACTATTGAAATGATCACCCAGTTGACGAACACCATCGTCAACATTAGAAATGAAGAAGAAATGAAGAAGACGAGAGTTAGAGAAATCATACTAATAATAATAATAATAATAATAATAACAGTAGTAGACGCGGCTCCTCGCAAGTGCAAATGAGATGCGTCATTCGCAATCGCTCTCTTTCCCACCAACCGATTAAGGGGACGCCTGCGTGGGAAGGTAATCTTCCTCTGCCCCGCTGCCCCAACGCACTCACCGATGCATTACACATCTTGAGAGCCGTATCAAGGATTTCCTTTGTCGTCGGTGTTGACGTGGCTCTTTAACCACTTACGCCTGCAACCGATGCTGCTCGCACACACGCGTTGTGCGCCATCAAAAGCAAATATTTTTCTGCTCTTGACGTTGTCTTGTACAACCAGGGGACAGCGAACCTCTGCGAAACGAGTGCAGCAACAAATAACAGCATAATGCAAACACTGACAAACGAAGGAGAGACAGAGAGATAGACACACACATTTGGAGAGGGCAGGCACTCTAAGCAACAAAAGAAATAGTAGCAACAATACTCTCAGGAATAAAAATAATAATAATAATAATAAGACCCAAAGAACGAGTGTATAAACACCCGCGAATGTGCTGGAAGAGCAATACTAATACTAACAGCGCAAGCGCAAACTAGCGAACAGTTCCGGCGCAACAACTACAATGCAAAAGAAGATGCATTGATGAGTTTCTTTCGGCCTATCACGGACCCCACAACAAGAAGCTCCCTCGAAGCCCGCCGGTAATGCGTGCCTTTTCACTTCCCTTTCTCCCTCGTTGGACCCATCATCGTCCAGAAGCAAATGAAACCGAAAATAGAAACGGAAGAGGACACGCAACGTACTGCACCAAGGCGTTTAGCGCACCAGCTTCGAGCACGTGGAGAGCAGCACCCACGCAAGACCCACGAAGAACAAGCAGTACACCGCCAGCTGCATCACGTCCGCGTTAAACCGCTCCGGCTTCAGCCCTACATTGGCGAGGTACTGTCGGCACATAATCTCAATGCTGGCCGAGGACTGCTTGCCGGTCTCATCGGTCGGCGAAAAGACGCAGCGCTGCTCGTTCAACTCATTCACCATCAGTGGCTCGAAGGCTAAGAAGAAGGGCGAGAGGGACTTGAAGGCCCGCAGCGAGGTGGGGATTGTCTCGGACTGCACCAAGGCACCGCCGAAGACGAAGTTCCACAGAATAAAGACGCTGCTCAGCAGCGCGGCCGCGCCGAAGGAGCCGCTCACGATGCCGATGCATAGGATCATCATCGTAATGCAGATCGAGAAGAGCACGATGATGAGGATGAAGTAGAAGAAGTGGATCCCAGCATCCACGCGGAAGCCCATGGGGAAGTAAATGACGGAGGCGAGCACCATGGCGGGGACAATGCGCAGTGGAATGATGTCGACGACGATCTTCGAAATCAAGTAGGGCCACGTCGTGTAGAAGCCGTTCTCCCGCTCCACGTTGAAGAGCTTCCGCTCGAGTATCAGCTGCTCTAGGCAGCTCAGCGAGACGAAGGACGTGACCAGCAAGAGGAAGGAAACGCTACCGGCGCGGTTGAGCGACCCGGGCAGGTCCAGCGCCTGCTGGTGGTACAGGACGCACATGAGGGTGGCTAGGCACGCCACCACGGCCGAGTGGCACATGACCAAATGGAAAGACCCGACGAGGCACGTGAGGGAGCGGGAGATGAGCAGGTGCAGTTGCTGGTACGTGTTCGCGTAGTACATGCGGAAGCCGAAGGTCGTGGAGAGGATGTCCTCCCCCGTCACAACGTCACCAGCGTAGAGGTCGGTGCGGCTGGCTGAGCGGGAAGGGGTGCGCGGTGATGCGGAGCCAGGCGTGCGACAGGGCGGAACCGTCGTCGCGGCGTTTGGCGACACGCCCCCTTGTGCACCACGCAGTCCGTTCTCATTGTTGACATTGTTGGTTGCGTTTTCCAACGCGTCCTCCTCCTGCAGCTCTGCGCGGACGGCATCGTCGAGCATCTCCTCCACCTTCATCACGTACTCCGCCTGGTTGTTGTGTGACTCCTTCCGCGGCACATCGCGGGTGTGGCCGAAGGCGGCAGTGACGCGTTGCTCGATGGTGGCCGCGGCGGCGGCAGCGGAGCCGCAGTAGATGCTCATGCCTCGCGAGAGCAGGAGGACTTTGTCGAAGAGCTCGTAAATCTCCTGCGAGGGCTGGTGAATGCTGAAGATGACGATAGGCCGGAAGGCGAAGTAGTGCGGGGCGTAGACACGCATTGGTGAGTCCTTGGCGAGCTCGACCACGGCTTCAATCACGCGCTTCGCACTGACCGTGTCGAGGCCGCTCGTCGGCTCGTCCAGGTACAGAATGCGCGGGTTGGCCAGCAACTCGACCGCGATGGAGACGCGCCGCTTCTCGCCGCCGCTGATGCCGCGTGTTGTGTCGCCGCCGATCAGCGTCTGCGCGCAGTGCTGCAGCTTCAGTGTCTCGATGATTCGGCGCACAACGCGGCGCACGGTGTTGGGCGACAGCGCCGTCGGCAGCTTCAGCTTTGCCGCGTAGAAGATCGTCTGCTCCACCGTCAGCGAGGGCAGCAGGGTGTCCTCCTGGGAGACGTAGCCGACGATGTTGCGGTACTGCGCTGCGTGGGCGCCGGTGGTGTGGATCGCCGTTCCGTTAAGCGCGATGCTGCCGCCCACAACGCCCGACTTGGCTCGGGCGGACAGCAGGTCGAGCAGCGTTGTCTTGCCCGCGCCAGACGGGCCCATGATGGCGAGAACGTCGCCGGAGTGCACCGTGAAGTTGATGCGGTGCAGAATATCCCGACGCGCCATCTCATCCGCAGCGCCAAAGAGGGGGGTGTTCAGCGTGTACCGCAGCTCCGACACCCGCAGTTCCAGCGGGGCGGCGGTGAGGCGGCGCAGGCGGTCGATCTGCGCGCACTCCTCCGGTGTCAGCGCGGAGGCCTGCTCGTAGACGCTGGCGCGGACGGAGACGGTGCTGTCAGCGCGGCGGCTGCCCCGCGTGGCAGAGGAGGCACGACGAGGCAGCAGCGCCACGCGCTCCGCGTGCGGCGCAGACGGCGTGGAGTCCGCACTCCCACCGCCGCCCAGCAACGCCGTGCCCTCCTCCGCTTCATCGTCGTTCGTACGACCGCTATCCGCAGCGTTGGCTCTCGTGTCGGCCGGCCCGCCGCCCAGCAACGAAACGCTGTTGTCGTCCACCACGGTGCGGCCCATCGAGCGGCCATTGAAGCGACCGGTGGTGGTGGTGGTGGTGGTGTTGCCCTCCTCATCGTAGGGCGTGCTGACGTGAAAGGTCACGAGAAACTCCTTTCCCCGCTCGTGGGAGATGGAGCGGGTGTACTTGTAATGGATGCCGACCGCGCCGGCGACGAGTAGCACCAGAAGGCAGAGCAATATGCCCAAATTCTGCCGTGCGAGAACGCTCACGCCACCACCGCCGTCGTCATCGCCGCCGCCGGACGGTGTGTCGGGGAAGAGATCGGGGTCGACGCACTCCGAGGCCCGGCAGTCTGCTTGAAAGACGATATCCAAATCGGACAGCGTCAGCTCGCACTGCGACGCGTGTTGGCCGCAGGTGAGGCGGATGCTGTTCTGGATGGCCGCCAACACTGCTTTCACGTCGCGTGACTGCGAGCAGATGGGATCGTAGACTGACGGCGGGTCCTCGGCGCAGGCGCACTCCGTCTTCTTGCAGTCGTAGATGGAAGTCTGCAACGCGGTGGAGAAGGACACCATGCTGAGGATCATCAGCGCGATGTACACCAGCACCGTCACGGTGATGAGAGAGGCCATGCGGATGGTGATGGTCTTGGTCCGACGTGGGCCGAGAATGTGAGTGAAACAACCAAGCAGCGCGAGCAGGGCGCACTCCACGACGAGGGCTACCTGCCCCGACGTCTTGGCGGCTCGAAAGAAGCGCTGGCGCAGTGTGTTGTTGTTCATCGAGTCCGGGTCGGTGGGGGCCTCGCCGAAGCGTTGTGTGCACTGTCGCGCGTCGCAGCGGAAGAAGGGGTCGATGTAGCTGTGGTTCGGTTCCATGCGGTAGATGGCCATGTTGCACACGCCGGTGTTGTTCTTGCTGAAGGCCGAGCCGTCCGGCGTCGAGCAGTTCAGCAGTATTTCAGCCGTGATGTTCCGCTTCCCACCCATAAGTCGGAGGAAGAAGTCGTTTTGTAAGGTGCACTGGAACTGCTTGTTGTTGCCGCGGATGGCCAGGGAATTGTCGCACACCGCCTTCGCACCAGCGTACTGCCTACACGCCACGTTGTTCTGACACAGCTGGCAGCTCATCCCTCTAAAGTCATGCTGATCGCAGTGATCGCAGTACTTGTTGGCCTCGTTTACAGGGAGGACGCGATGCGCGCCTTTACCCCCGACGGAGTTCGGACACTGACGCTGCGAGCAGTTGGCGGAGGTGTAGTAGAGAGGACAGGTGCAGTGTTCACCGTCCCACACACCGCCGTTGAAGCACTTGGCGCACGCGCTGTCGGAGCTGGCGGCGTTGAGGCCGCTGAGGTCGGCAGCAGTCCATTTGTCCGTTTCATCGAAGGTATGGTGTGTGGCGGCGGTGAGCGCGCACACGGCATCAACAAGGAGCGCGACAAACACCAGCGCTAACGCGAGAAGGCGAACGCATCGGGGTACCCTCGACATCATTTTTAAAGAAGGTTTCCTTCTTGAGAATCAGGAAAGGTCGCTAAGGTCTGCTCTCTGGAAGCAAACCCATGCAGCAGAGAAGAAAAAAAAAAGGTGCTACGACGGGACGCGTGTCGCACTCGTTATTCCCCGATCCTCGGATGCAACAACGTGGTGATGGCGTGGGCGTGCAGGCACCACAGGCAGTCACACACACACACGCACACGATCACACAGACACACACACACACTGCTGAGCAACCGCAGCAAATGAGAAGTTGTTAGGCGGACTGCTCACGGCCGAGGTAGTCCACAAAAACGAAAAGCGAGAAGTATAAATGAGGTAGGGAGCAGAAGACATAAAGAGCAAGAACGAAAAGACGAAGAAGAGCGGTCACTACGTGGTGGCTATGTACGGCGCTTTCTTGATGGCTCGACAGACATGTCCGCTTGTTTGCGTTGTTGATGTAAACGTGAATGTACCGCGTTTTTGGAACGGTGATCGTAAAGCGTAGTCAGAGAGGTGGAAAGGAGCATGGGAGACGGGAATGGGTAGCTGCTAGGAAAAAGAAAGAGAAAAGAAAAACATGCACGACGTAGCGCAGCATATGGGTTCGTTGCGGAGTGCCGCACTTACAGCGTGTGGTGGCATCGTCTCAGAAAAATACCACACACCTACGTTGAAAGCGAAGTCAGATGTGACGATCCCAAACAAAGATAACGACCAGAGCGATTTCTCTTCAGATACAAAAAAAGGCACGCTGAAAAACAGGCCACCGTCTTCGCAGAAGATCGCTTCATGAGCCGCAACGCAGCACCAAGAAGAGAAACAGCGAAGAAGAGAGCTACATTGTCGGATGGGCTTTCCACCATTCATTTCGACGCAGTCTTTCCCCAAAGAGGAGGAGCTGGGTGCGATGCACTTGAAAAGGTTCGTTTCATGTTTTTTCTTCTCCCTTACGCTGTCGTTCAGTTACAGTTTTTTTTTCCGACAGAAAGCACAGCGCATTCCCTGAACAAATCAACACCAACACACAGATCACGCCCCCATTCGTAATGATAGGAGAGACATGATGCATTTACGAATAAGAAGAGAAGGAGAAAAGCAAGTAAATAAATATTAGATAATATATGCTTGTTTGGGCCGTTCTTGTTGCTTGTGGATCCACTAGAAATAATTTTAAAAAAACCGTTTTCCCTATGACGACTTCTATGGCTGCCATGCAATACGCGAACCGCCCGCCTTCTTCCAACTGCGTAAGCGTTGTGTCGCGCAACGCCTTTTATCGGGCAACGACAAAGGTACAGGGAAAAATATTTATATCTCACAGGCCAGACGCTGGTTCGCCATCGTCCATGCGCGCCATGGCAGCCGCCGTCAACCACAAAAATGCCACAAAAAAAAAATGCTATTGAACACCATCGTCTTCTTCGCCTTCTCACCTTCCTTCGTGCTTCACTGATTGCCCCACTCCGCCTACGTCTTTGGTCAGCTCGCACGTCGCCTCAGTGCAACCGCGGCGTGCCTTTTCCGGGTAAAAAAGAAAATGCCAAAGAAAGAAGAAAAGGACTTCCCAACTTCAACATGCATCAGACGAGGGCAGCAGGAGAGAGGGATAGAGGGAGAGTTGGAAACACGGGCGCGAAATAAGTCCTACAAAGAAATAAATAATAATAAAAACATATCCATCGCTATCCAGCACGTACCCGACGTAACGTGGAGGGATTCGCCTCGACATACACAGACCGTCTCCGACTAAAGGAAAAGAAGAAAAAAAAAGGAGAGAAAAGAGAAGGCGAGGTTGTCTCGCTTACCAGCCGCGGTGATACAAGTGCTCAGGGGTGCCGGTCAGCGTAAAGGTGAGGTGACGGAAGAAGTCCTGGCGGTCGCTACCCCAGAACATATGACGGCGATCCTCGGGGGTCATGCTGCGGAAGTCACCGATGGAAGGGTTCTCCTTGATGCGCACAAAGGCGAGCTCGCGCATGTACTGCAGGTCGTCAAAGCCCCACTTGCGCGCCTCCGTCCGCACGGCAAACTCCAGCGGATCGCTATCAAGGTAGTCGATCTCAATCGGCGGGGCGGAGATGGGGAAGTGGAGTTGGCGGGTCTGCTGCACCGCCGGCACGGCTGCGAATGCCGCAATGCGAGACGTGAAGCGACGCATCATCGTGGTGTAGAGTTCTCAGACGTGAGCGGAACAGCTGGGGATGTGATAGGGAGAGAGGAGAGGTGCGTGGTGGACCCCGCAGAGAAGAGCAGCGCAGGAGGGACTAACGGAAGGGACTTCGAAACTGGCGGAACGGCGAGAAACAATCGTCGCGGCGCGGTGTGTACGATGAAATAGAAAAGGGGGAGTGGAGAGGAGGGGGTTAAGAGGCGGATCAAGAGGATGAAGGAGAAGAGTACAAGGATGGAAAACAAAGACGCACACGAGACCAAAAAAAAAAATGTCGTCGTTTTGCTTCGTCCTTTGTATCCACTTCGCTAGAGTGGATGCGCCACAACTCAGCGCTTTTCGTGACGAAGCGGACGCAGCAGCGGCATCCTCACTCCAAGTTGGTGCACACCGCAACAAGGGGAAAACCAATGCGTTTCTAAAGAAAAGAGAAGAATCATCTGCTGAATCGACGACAACAGAGAAAGGAGTCGAAGTTCAGCAAACGTCCAGGTTTATCAAAGGACAGGAAACGCCCTTCTTTTCTTTCTCTCATAACAGTTTTCGTTCTTCTGCTGCTGCTGCCAAAGTGATGAACGAGTCAGATAGGGTCCATCCAATACGATCTGCCCATCTGGATATACGATGGTGCTGATCGCCTCGTAAAAAGCCAACGTCGCGACCGCAAACGACCGTAAATCATCCCGCATCAGATACCTTTTTTCCCCTTCCTTTGCGAAGAGGAAAGACGAGAAACGATACCGCTCCGACGCGCGAGACGAGCTCTCTCTCTTTATTTCTTTCTCGCGCTCTTAAAAAGCTGTTGAGCAGGCCAAAAAGAATCTCCCCCGTGCGTACATCGATGACCAACATGGATCACGCGTGGCGAACAGGGAGAGCGCGCTCGAGCGCGGCTGATACAGTCGAAAAGCGTGTGAGAACGGCAGCTCTCACACGACGATGACTTCGTTGCTTTGACACTGACAGGAAAGAAAACAGAAAACAAGACAAAAAAACAAAGGCACTTGGATAGTAGTATACATTGATCAACTGTGGTTGCCCATCAAAAATAAATAAATAAACAAATAAAGAGAAAGAGAGAGGGGAATAAGAATCTATAATCAAAGAAAAAAAAACAGAAGACTACGCGAGAAGGAAGAGCCGTGCTCGCCCACCGAACCAAGGCGGTGACTTCCTTCCCAGGACCATGGGATTCAGAAGGGGAAAAAAGGCATCATAGGCGAGTGAAATAAATCAAGAAGAATAACGGAAGAGAAAGAAAGACCCCCCCCCACACACACACACACACACGGACAAGAAAAAGACAAAAAACAAAAATGCCGCCGTGCTTCATGCGCGGACGGTCAAAATCGCACATGGAAAGCGAAAGCAGGCGTTACAGGTTAAACTAGTGTACGAAAAGAATCGTATACAGTGGTCTGTTATAGATTCCCATCGCACGTATACAAGCAGAAATAAGCCTGCTCTGTTTCTGCTGCATGAAATGAAAAAGAGAACGGAAAAAATCTAGTCGACTACTCTCAGATCAGGAAGGAAGGAAGAAAGGAGAAAGGAGAAAGAACAACAGTGCAAAACAGTGTCGTTACATCCCTGTATCGTTTTCATTTTCCTTAACGGGTAGACGGCGTTATTTTCTTTTTATATCTATTTTTGAACCAATTAGAACTTTACGAAAGGGAGTTTCTTGCAGACTCAGATCGTCTGCATTTCCACCTCGTGGGGTTGGAAAAGGGGCGGGACGGTGGGAAAAAAGAAAACAGCCTTTCCTGGAAAAAGGTCGACTGGAGGGGAGAGAAGGAGAAAGGGAAAGTATACAACATGAAGCTTTCGATTCATCTCCCGGCGATTTTTTCCTGGCGCAAGCTCTCAGAAAACAAAACGGAACAACTAGAGAGAAAATGCTCACGACGCCGACCGCGACGAGTGGCAGACAACAACGCGATACACTTCACAACACTTTTCTGCTTGGATGTAAGAAGGTGTAGAAGGCCACTGAAATGAGGTGAGGTCGGTATCAAAAACAAAAAAATAAAAGAAGAAGAGAGGCGAAGTCCGCGAGAAAAGCAGAGATGCAGTGCACGTGAGCGATCTGCGTCGCATATAAGAAAGCAAGGTATGGCCTGTGCAGCTCAACGGACACTTCACCGCTGTTCCCAACCTCGTCATGCCTCACCCGCACAACGCGATTACCTTCCAAATGAAAGTCGTCTGCGCTCGCATTACAAAGAAAGACACTTTAAAAATAATAAAATAACAAAATAAACACTGGCAAAAGTGGAGAAGACAGAAAAGAAAAGAAAAAGAAAGAAATGAAAAACACTGTTTGACCCGGTGCGTGGAACCGAGTGGTTTGGCACGAAAAGGCTTCTGTGTGTGCTTGTCGTGTTTATGTAGATACAAAGAGGGAAGCTCGTGCCTTGCAGAATACCTCCTACTCCGTCGTGAGAGAGGCAAGGTCAATCACGAAACGGAAGTGCACGTCGCTCTTCAGTATGCGCTCGTACGCCTCATTGACGTAGTCGATGTTGATCTTCTCCACCGTGGCGGTGA
The DNA here is from genome assembly GCF_001293395.1 of Leptomonas pyrrhocoris. NCBI lineage: Eukaryota > Euglenozoa > Kinetoplastea > Trypanosomatida > Trypanosomatidae > Leptomonas > Leptomonas pyrrhocoris. The sequence continues at coordinate 1,177,520 of NW_015438359.1, forward strand.
TGTTGTGCTTGCCGCAAAAGTCCAACATCTCCTGCGTCTCGGGGATCCCGGCGATGAGCGAGCCACCGACGCACTGGCGGCAGGCGATGAGGAGGCTCGTATTGACGGCCGGGTGCGCGTGATCGGGGATGCCCACCAGCGCCAGCTTGCCGTCAATGTCCAGGGCGCCCAGGTGGGGGTGGAGGTCGTGGGCGATGCCCAGCGTGTCCACCATCAGGTCCAGCTTGCCCCGCGCGGCCGTCATCTCCTCCGCGTTCGTCGTGTTCACCCAGTGGTCCGCCCCCAGCTTTTTAGCCGCCGCGACCTTATTCGGAGAGTGGGTGAACACCGTCACCGCGGCCCCCATCGCGTGCGCCAGCTGCACCGCGACGTGGCCCAGGCCGCCCAGACCCGCCACCCCGACACGCGTGCCCTGCGTCACGCCCCAGTACTTCAGCACTGCGTAAGTCGTCGCACCGGCACACAGCAGCGGGGTAGCGCGGCAGAGGTCGAGGTTGTCGGGGATGCGCAGCACGAAGTGCTCCCGCACTACCACGTGATCGGCGTAGCCGCCGTAGAGCGGCGTCTTCTTGTCCTGCGCCAGACTGTTGTACGTGAAGGAGGCGCCGCCGCAGCAGTAATTCTCCAGGCCACGCTCGCACTGGCGGCACTGCATGCAGGAGTCCACCATGCAGCCCACGCCGACGGTGTCGCCCACCTTGTACTTGGTGACAAGCGGGCCCACCATGGCCACGTGGCCCGCGATCTCGTGACCCGGCACCATCGGGAAGATGGCGACAGGCCATTCACCCCGCGCCTGGTGCACGTCACTGTGGCACACACCGCAGTACGCGATCTTGATGCTCACATCCTCGTCGCCAACGTCGCGGCGCTCAAACTGGAAGGGCTCCAGACGTGCCTTGGGTGTGAGAGCGGCCCATCCGTGCGCTTGGGACGGCATCTTTTCAGGTCTATGTATGTGTGTAGATGCGTATATACGTATAGAGGTATGCAGGTTGGTGTTGTTGCCTCTGCGTTGATGGCGTATGCGTGCAGTGGAGGGTCGAAGCGTTTCGGGTTGGTGTTGTCTGCGTGGCGTTAAGAGGGCGGTAGAGAGGGAGGAGAAAGGAGAGAGTGGCGGACAGGTTTGCTGGTTGCCAAAGGACATGCGCCGCGGCGTGCACGAGCCGTTCCTTCTCCTTTATTATTGTTACTATTATTATCACGATGAGGAGATTGGGGGAATAGCAGAGCACTCGGTCATTGAATGTCTGTGATTTGGCATGATCGCGAAGCTGCTTTTCTTCAGCTTCTGTAAACCGGTGAAGTGATGGTATTAAAAGTGAAAAATGACGCCGTGGTGTCACGGCGCAGGAAAGGGGAAGCATCCCTAAGTAGAATCGTTGGCCCAATCGCCGTTAGATGGCCCGTGCGGACTGGCTCAGCGCTGCCTGCACATCCCGTCGCACCCAGTCCGTGCGCACGTAGAAGAAGTGCTGCGCCGCTGCGCTTTCCTTCACCTGTGTGCGTAAAATCTGGTAGAACGTCTGCACGTCCTTCGCAAACACCGCTCGGGTAAACACAGGACCATCTGCTTTGCCTTCCGTGGTGGGGGGCGTAACCACAAAGATGTGACGCGGCGCTCCGCGGTGGCTGCTGCGTGCTTCTTGCATCCACTGCGCGACGTAGCTGGTGTCCTGCAAGGGGAGCACAAACGGCAGCCAGTCGTGCAGCTCTCCTGCGCTCTCCTGCCGCACTCCAAGGCACATTTCGGCGTACACGGTTGCGGTAGCGCAGAGCACCAGCGGGACACACCCAAACTCCGTGCGAGCGGCGGTGGCGCGGAAAACAAACGACACCGCACGGCGCAGCCACGCTGCGGGGGAGAGAGGGCTCGCTTGCGTGTCGATCCACGCCGCCAACGAAACGACGCTCGGCAGTGCGCCGAAGGTGACGCGCGTAGTGGCGGTGGTCGCCAAAGCCGTGCGTGACGGCTCTCCCGGGAGAGCGGCCAGTGACGTGAGAGCTGTTGTCTTGGTCTCTTGCTGTCCTTGGGTCGGCGGCGATCGGGCAGAAGGAGGTGCGGGCGATGCGTTAGGGGCGGCGTTGACCGGCAGGTTTCCCAGTGAGCCGGTTTTGTCCGGGAAGAGCAAAAAGACGAGGTTGTCCTTCACCTTCACCGGCGTCTTGCCGCGGGTGGAGATTTGCGGCATGAAGAGCTGCGCCACTCGCTCCAGCCCGCCACCGCCGCCCAGCTGCGCCGCCGGGGCGAGCGCCATCGCTAAGGAGTCCGCACCTCGCAGACGCAGCACCGGCTCCGTCGCGATGCAGAAGGTGGCGGTTTGCAGGGCGGGGTTGAAGGCCCACCACGACGGCGACCACACCCGGATCGTCGACGCCTTGTCGTCCCGCATCACGTACTCGCGCGAGCGCATCTTGAAGAAGTTAAACCACGCCACCCACTCAAACTCCTCCAGCTGCCCCGGCAGGACGGCGCGGCGCTCGTATATGTCGTCGAAGGACGGGAGAATGTCGGAGTGGCCGTCCAGCGGTGGCAGCAGCAGCGGTGGTGGTAGCGTCGTTGTGTCGGTGCTCCGCGGCGCGCAGTCGACCCACGAGGTGTACGTCCTCGCGTCTGTGCCGCGGTACTCGCTCGTGCGCAGCGATGACAGGGTCAGCGTAGACCTGTGAGCGCATTCCACCACCCAGCCCTCCGCGAAGTCATCGCCAAACTCGTCTGCGCTCCTCTCCATCGGCCGAATCGGGGGCTCCTCCGTGGTGGGGGTCGACGCGGTTGGCTCGACGTGGCGAGCCGCCCCGCAACGGCCCTCCGCACCAGGCAAGCGCTTGCTCTGCTCACGGCGTATCGTGTGTTGGCCCTCCTGCCGTGCCGTGTCTTGCCGGGTGCGGTGCAACAAGAAGAGATCCGTCGTTTCCACCGGGGGCCTGTCAAAGCGCTGCGGCCGATAAAGCACGAAGTTCTTTTCGGGTGGTGGTGGCGGCTGTGGTTGCTGCTGCTGCTGCGTGGCGGCGGCCTGCCCGCGTGCGCCATTGCTGCGGTCCTTGTCGTAAACCTTGGTACGCGAGTCTTGTGTTGAGGACGCAGGCGGAGAGGCGAAGGACGGGGCCAGCAGAAGTGTGTCCAGCACCAACGGCCGCCTCTCCACCCCGTAGATCGTATCACACTTGTCATTGAGGTACAGTCGGAGCTTCTTGCTCTTCGTAAGCCCCTGGTCGATGACGTCATTCCACGTCTCCTTCGGCTTGTACACCGCGCACGGTGGGCGTTGGCTGCACTGCGCGATCCAATGCAGCGGCAAAATCAAGCGGTGCTGCGTCGGCCGGTGCTCCACGACGACCAGCTCCTCTGCATTTCCGTCGCCAATAAAGATGTCGTCCGCACTGGAGAGCTCGGCGAACTTCGCCATGCCCTCCAAGGTGTGGGTGGCGTAGGCCACGTGCTCCAGCACCGACTGCCGCACCCCACGACAGGTACGGGAGAGGTGAAAGAGGGAGTCCGCGTCGCAGTAACTCCACAGGTGCGGTCGCGGCTGCCCACCGACGGCCTCGACGGCCTTCAGCACATCGCCCCTGCGCAGCCACAGCCGGTACTCGTGCGCGTGTGCGGTGAACGTCTGCTGAAGTCGGGCTTCCTTTTCAGCCAGGGCGGCCACCACCGTGTCGCGGATGTCGGTCACCAACGAGTCCCACGTCTCCACGCTCACCGTGACCTGCGGAAAGTGGATGTGGCAGGAGTCCTTCCATTTCAACTCCTTGTTCACCATCGTCCGCCCGCTGCAGTCGAGGGCAAACAGGCCAGCTGGGCAGCGGTAGCGATCGGTGTACCACTCCCACATAATCCGCAGCAGCCCCCACGATAGGAGGGCGACTTTGTCGATGTCGAGGACAAGGTGGATCGTGTTGGTGAAGATCTCGTTCAGGAAGCCGATGCTCTTCTCGCTGAAGAGGTGCAGGATGCGGTTGTGCACCCGCACCGTGTCGAAGGAGAAAAGGCGGCGGTACGAGTACGCGCTGCCTGTCGTGAACATCGTGGCGTACTCCTTCGCCTGAATGCGCGGTAGTCGCGAGGAGACGAGATGCGTGTTCGCCTCCGCCTCCTTCGCCATCATCGTGGCAGCCGCCGCACCGTCCACCTCGCGCAGGGCGGGCGCGAGCTCCAGCAGTTCATTCGTCCGGTAACTCAGCATCTTCTCCACACACAACGCGTCTGCCTCGAGCAGGTAGGGGCACATCTGAAGCGCCGCCAGAAGCTCTGCCCGGCATGGCGCCCCTGTGGCGGCGGCGGCTCGCGTGGCTGCCGGGAGAAAGGAGAAGAGGCGGCGCAACAGCAGTCGCAGGCGGTCCAGCCCGGTGCCGCTGCGGTAGGCGGCTCCGATGATCGCCTCGAAGACGTCGGCGCGCACCTTCATGGCCAGCTTCGGGTAGTGCTCCTCGCTGAAGTGCCGCGCCACGGTCGGCGGCAACAACTCCGCGATGACGCGGTTTCGGCACAGCACCGACGTGACGCGGTCCGTCATCACCGCCGTCAAGGGCTGCGCGCTGCTCTCCCAGCAGTTCGGCGGTAGGGGCACGCATGACGCCTCGGGGGCCCACTTGCTAAGCGAGAAGGAAGGCATCGACGATTCTGCGGCCCCGTCAGCGGCTTCTGCGAAGGACAGTGCTGCCCTCCGCCGCTGGTAGGCGGCATGGGACAGCAAGCACGCATCCGCCACCACCAAGAAGTCCATCACTGCGTCGCCGATGAACTCCAACAGCTCGTAATTGGCACTGCGGTCTTCACACTCGCGGGTGAGGGCGGTGGTAAGGGTGGCGTACGGGACGTCGCTTGCGGAGAGCTGGAGTTCGTTGAGGATGTGCTCCAGATCTCGCACGCTCCAACTCACGCGCTTGCGGAACTCCATCAACTCCAGGTCGAGGATCTTGGCGGGGCCGCCACCCGGTCCGGGAGACGGGGACGCATACGTTGTCAGTGAAGATGCCTGTGCGAGAGCAACAAGACCGCTGTCGCACGAGGAAACGACACCCCCCAACTCATCGGCACCGCTTTCCGTGGGCGAACTCGTGGCGCTGTCTTTCTCCCTCACTGACCCACGCTGCTGCTGGTGCTGCTGCTGAAGCCGGCGGTCCCACGAAGACGCTTTGCCAACCTTCGCGTAGGTCAGCGCCCGCTCCTTCGCGAATAGCTTCAGCTCCTCGATGCTCTTTCGGCTCCCGTCTATTGGCACTCCCTCCTCGTTCGTCACCCGCACCTCCAGCACACATGCCAACTGATCACTTGCGATGAACTTCGCCAGCGCCTCGCGCAGCGACGCCACGTTGGACGCCGCCGCGCCGCTGCTGTCTGTTGGCGGCACGGCGGCGGCGTGGGTGGTGGCGTTGGTATGCGACGGCGGCAGAAACGGTGTCGGCACGCCCCACCGGCCCAGCCGCCGCCCCCAATTGGAATTGTCTTGGCTGTTCGCCGCACGGGACCACTCCGCCGCGTCCGCGATCGTGTCCAGCGCCGCGTCGCCGGCGTGTACCACCTCCTCCTTGATGAGGAAGTCGTCGGCGTAGTCGCGGAAGATCGACTGCATGCGGGAGGGGGGGAAGCAGCTGCGGTACAGCGCTGAGGCTGGCTCGTGGGCAGACAGGCGAATCGCCGCCCTGCCGCGCTCCGCTCCTTGGCTGCCAATGGCTACCACCTCCTCCTCTTCTTCTGTAAATCTAGCGCGCACAACGACGGACGGCAGCAGCGAGGGCGGCGCACGCGAGGTGACGACGGTGTACTCGCACAGCGGGAGCGTCGGCGGCACGGCGTTGTCGCTGTCGCCGTCGTCATCCGTCGGCACGTCAAACTCTCGCGGAGTGCCACGGTAGCGCGCGAGCTGCGCGCCTCCGCCTTCTCTTACATCGTCTGCGTGTTGTGCATCGCCCATCGCCACCACTTCGTTGTCGTCCTCATCTTCGGTCGGGCCCTCCTCGCTGGTCACTGTCCCACCGTCCGTGCCACTATTTTTGTTTCCGTTGTGCGCCATTCGGCCATCGTGGTCCTCGTCCGCGGCGCCGTGCGAGATCACAGCGTTGCGACGACTCCTTTCTGAGGGGCGCAGCTCGCGCAGCTCCGCGAGGCGACCGGTGAAGAACAGTTTGGGGACGCCAAGGTGGAAGCTCGTCTGTGGCGCGCGCCGGCGCACCGCATCGAGCTGCACGTCCACTACGGTGTCCTGCGGTGCGGCTGCGCTGTTCTTCTCGGTTGACGCCGGTGGCCGTGATGGTGACGAAGATGCGGAGGCACCTTTCGGCTGCGTCTTCACGTAGTACTGCGGAAACACGTACCAACGCTGCGTTTTCGAGCTTGCCTCGCCCAGAAAGCTGCTGTACACCTCCGTCGTACTGCCAGGAGCGGTTGGTGCAGTGCTTGGCGTAGCCGCTGCTGACGCTGGTGGAAGAGGAGGAAGAGTAGTCCGGGAATTGAGGCTGCTGACAGCGGAGCTCATCCGACTGGTCACACTGGGGGACGACAAGGTGAGGTCGCTGCCGTCCATGTCGAGCACCGTCGCCTCGCCGTCGCGAGCTAAGGCACGCAGATAGACTTCCGCAAAGTACACCACTTTTTTGCGGAGCTTCTCGTCGTACTTCTTCGTCTGCGGCGTCGTCTCGTCGTAGTCGCGGAAGGCCCCGATCGCCTCGGCGGGCATGACAACGCAAAACGCGATGTTGTCGAAGAGGCGTAAGATGCTCATGTGTTCGTCGAGTGACTTCTGCGGCTTCGCAGACAGTGCCACCCACCCGTACAGCGGCAAGCTCGCGATGGCCAGCTCGTCGTTCGGCCGTAACAAGCAATCGGGCTGGCAGATGATGTGGCGGTAAAGCGGGGGGTTTAAAAGGGCGTGCCCGTAGACGCTGCGTGCGCACCGCTGCCCGTGGAAGGCGCTGCCGCGCACCGCGCAGAAGTCCACCTGGTAGCGCTGGAAGTTGTCGTGTTGCCGCAGCAGTGACTCCACGATTTCCCCCCGCTCGCTGGATGACAAGTCTTTCATGACGCTGTTCGGCAGCAGAGAGAGCTGCCCGTCGACGACCTGCAGCGGCACCCACCCATTGCTCATCAAGATGTCCTTCCAAAGACCAAGGTTCTGAAACCGGGCGCTGTACACAGGTCCAAAGCGCAGCATCGAGTGGAGTTCTTTCATCACTTGATGTACGTCCGACGGCATCAGCTTGAGCAACTTCTCGCCATTCTTCCGTTGCTTCTTGGAGGCCTGTTTGCAGCGCACATAGTACTGCCGACATACACGCACAATGGCGCTCAGATACTTGTTCAGGCTGAGGCCGTCTTCCTCCGTGAGGTCGCCGTTGTCGTGCTCGATGCGGCTGCGGAGGCGCACCTCGGTTGTGTCCGAGACCTCTCGCACGCGCCGCAGCACCTCGTCTACCTTCATCGGCGCCACGTCCACGACCTGCGGCGCCGAGCTCGGGTTCACAAAGGTGAAGCCCGCCGAGAACTGAAAGCCGCGATGGGCAAGCTGGTCGCTCAGCAGTGCGATGCGGTCAGGAAAGGCGATGTTCTGGAAGGACATGTGCGGCAGGAAGTACGATAGCAGCTGCGGTACAACGGTGAAAATCTCCTCCTGCTCCCGTACGATGGCGAGGAAGAGTGGCTCGAGGACGCGGGCGGCGGTAGCGGTGCGCTCGTAGTACACGAGCACAAACAGCAACGCGTGCAGAATGGCCACGGTGTCCACATCATTCCCCCACCGCCACGGCAGTGAGGCATCCGTGGCGGATAGCCGCTGCAGCTGCTGCTGAAACGTACTTTTCAGGTGCTCCAGCTTAATGAGCTGTGAGGTCTTGACGGTGAGCCACATCGTGTCTGCCTCTGCGGGGAGGTGGAAGTACGCGTACTCGCTCGCCGCGAACTTCAAAAACTTCCCCGTGACCACGTCCATCCAATACAATAAGAACTCTCGTGCGGCGCTCCAGCCAAAGGTGTCGGGCTGCGCAAAGAAGTCCTCCGCAGTGGTGGAGCGCAGCACCTCGTGTTGGGTCAGCCACGCTTTTGTTGCCTGCATGATGTGTTCGGCGCGGATGCCTTGCGTTACACTGCTGGAGAGGCAGCTGACGAAGACGTCCTCCACGGTTGGGGTGGGCATTGGGCCGGGCTACTTGTGTGGAGTTGACCTTCCAAAACTGAAAAAGGGGGGTTAATTAGGGCGGCTCACCTATGTGTTGCCACGAGTCACACACACACACACACATACACATACAAAAGGCACAGACACCTTCAGAAAACAACAGAAACCTGCCAGAGCGTTATGGTAGCCAGATGGAAATGGAGAAAGAAGTGATGATCTAACAGCGGAGCGAGACAAGGAAAGAGAGAGAGAGAGGAAGAAGAATGCGTGTGTGGAGCTTTGCGACAAACAGGAGAGAAAACTGTATCTGCAAGCTCCTCCCTCGAACCCCTCCAAAAAGGTACGGCCGACAGCGGCAGAAATCTTCGCGCCTCTCAGAGGCAACGCGGTGGCGTGCATCTCTTGCTCACGCACTTTACTGTTTTCTCCTTTGAAAAAAAAAACCCCAGAGACTTGCCGTTGAACCACCTGCTGAATTAGTATCATTACCATTATGTTCTATGCTGTTTGACCTAGCAGATCGCGGTACCTTGGCCTCTTTCACACTTATGGTACAAGAGAACGCGGAGCACATACACGCTCACCCCACCCCCCCCCCCAAAAAAAAAAAAACTAATAATAATCGGTTCCCAGCGCTGTCTAACACGATGTGCGGGAACAGCGATGATATTTTTCAAAGGCAGGAAGCACACCGCCTTCCTCCTAGGCAACACGACAGCCTATTCACGTTGGTAAAGCTCCTGCAAAAGCATCGAAACAGGCGCAGCGATGCTCCACGTTACCCGCATCGGCGGTACATCAGCCGCGCCATCCGCCCTTTGAGCCGTACCTCCCACACCAGTCACGGAATCTGTTTCCTCCTTTCGTCGACGTTTGAGTGTTGCGGCTGCTGCGGTTGTCCCCCGAGCCTTCACCTTCGCCGCAGCATAGAAAGCAGCTCCGCAGTCGTAGAGGTGCCGGACCAAGTCACACAGCAGCTGACGTACCGCCGCCTCCGCGTCCGTCTCGTGTGTGGTGTCGGCGGTGCAGACACCCGCAAGCGCGGGAGCAGCTCGCACGGCGCCAGACTCGTTTGTTTGGGGGTTCGCCTCGATCCTGCCGTCGTGACTCACCGGACTCGGCCTACCGGACACCGCCCGCGGCTCCTCTAGAAAAGAAAGAAGCACCTCCAGGCCCTCCTCCCAGCCCGCCCACACATGCGAGGACGCCGCACCACTACCGCGTGAAGGCGACGCCGCGGCGACGGTGGTGAGACACTCGCACATGCCCTGTGTGGCCCGCAGAAGGCCGTCCTCACGTGGCGAAGACTTCATGAACACCTGCATGAAAGGTCGAAGGAGAGCGGCCGTCGAGGCAGTCCGCGCCCGCGCTGCCGAGTCGCGCGGATTGAAACACACAGAGAGAAAGTTCTCATTAAAAAGGAAAAGACATCGTCGTCGCAGCGGCAGGTTTTGAATGATGCGGGTCTCCCACTGACTCCGCTGCGTTCGCTGCGTCTCCATGCGCTGCCGCTGGTTCCTTGTTGCTGTAGTAACCGGGGTTAAAGCTCAGCGTGGGCCTCGAGGATGAACGGCCGCTACAATGGATGATGTGATGAGCCAAACAAACAAAAAACAGCCCTGAAAGAAGTACGCACAAGGAAAAGCCACAGGAAGAAAAGGAGAAAGAAGTCAACACGTTTAATTCCTTCCTCTTCGTGTGTGTGTGTGTGTGTGCGGAGTCCACAGAGGATTTCTCTTCTCATTCGTTAACGCGTAGGTTCGACACCATTCGCAGCCCTAAACATTTCATTTGTTGTTGTTGCTTTTTAACGCGGCAGAATCTCTTTTCTACGTGGTATCCATTGTGGAATGGAACTGAGGTGAGCTGGCAAACACACGAATACACTTCGCTGCACACATGGATGAGGAGAACGTAATAGCAGCCGCTCGTTAGTGGGGGAGAAGAACAGCACTTTCCTTCGGCGTCGAGATGCGCTTTAGCTCGCAAGCTGAGCCCAAAAATTGTTGTCGGCCGCCTTCACTGCGTCCTCCGTCTCTGTGCCCGCCTCTTCGTGTCCCTCGTCGGATAGTTCGGCTGTTGCCTCCGTTATTGTTGTTGAATGATTTGTAATACTGCCGGCGCGTGCGTCTTCGGTGTCGTGTGCCGGCGTTGCGTAGAGCCGCCGATGCAGCGCACCGCCGTTTCGTCGGAGTGCATTTTGAAGCCACACCGTAAAGTACGCCGACGAGGACGGCAGCGACGTCGACGCGTTGTTGCCTGGGGCCGGCCGGTCTGCCTCCACCGCCAGAAGCTCAGCGAGTTGACGCAAGGCGCCTGCGTGCGCCACATCCAACACGCTCCACACCCACCACACCCCCGCCAGAAACACCACCATCGTTTTAAAAGGAAACCACCGCCGGGTCTCCTCCTCCACGGCGTTACTAACCTGAGCTTCCCACAGGTCGTCCGCCAGCTGCGCCGTCCGCTGCACGGCCTGCACGCGATCGCGCGTCGGTATAAGAGAAGCGGTCAGCGCAGCAAAGTTCAAGGCGGACAGCGACGTGGAAGCCGGCGAGGAGGAGGAAGAAGAAGGGGCAGGCTGCAGTCGGCAATCCACAATGTAGCACAACTCCACTAGAGATGACAAGGCAGGTCGGACCAGCGAGAAGAGCGAGCAGTGCAACAGCGGCGGCGACGGCGCATCGTTTTCGTTGACTTCGCCTACGCGACTTTGTTTGCTGGAAACAACTGGGGCCGGCTGCTGCAAGGCCTCTAAAGGGACAGCAGGACTGCGGACCACAAAGCCGTGGAGCTCCTCTCTGCTTTCCTTGTGAGCGCCAGCTTCATCGTCCGCCTTTCCACTGTTTTGCTGCCGGTGCTGTTGAACGACATCAAAGCAGTAGGTCCAGATACGGCGCACGTCCGTTGCGGAGAGCGCCACCTTCGCCGCCTGCTGTGCCTCTTGTTGTTGTTCCTCAAAGAATTCTGCGAGAGCGAGGTAGAGTTGCTGGGGATCGTGAAGACATTGCGTGTAACGTGGGCTGCCGAGCACGGCGTTGGTCATGCGCAGTTGCAGCTCACGAAGAAGAAGATCGACCTCGTTCAAGTTGTGCTGCGCAGGCACACAAACATTCTCCATGGTTTTTTTTTTCCAATACTGATGGGCCCTGATGGACGGCGCCGCATTCACGGACGAGTTGCACCTTAGTTGTTGTCAAGACCAAATGAGGTTTTCCCAAGAAGGAGAGGAGGGGAAATACATCAACGCCACCATGGACATTGGAGGAAAAAGACGAGCCACCGAGTGAGTGAAAGAACACGATTGTTTTCACGGACAGTTGAGAGAGACACCGACCGGTAGCGCCACTTCCCAAACGCAGCGGAAGTGCATCTATACACATTGTAAAGCGTCACCATGTCACTCGAGAAAGATAACTTTTTTTTTTAAAGGTGGCGCGTCATGGACGATGGAATACCTGAGAGCTGCCGTTCGCGCCTCGCTGAATGTGCCTTTGATGAAACCGATTTCCATTTCTTTCTCGCCGCACTTTCGTGCACACGCAAATGCATATTCCTTCCTTTTTAAGTAGTAGTATTATCCTCCTTTTCGTCGGTTGGCAGAGCAACAGTCACCTGCCATTTAGACACCAGAGCCCCTTCCCCAGAGAAACAACTACTGGACGTCAACAGTGAGGTTCCACGCATAAGTATATCGTCTTTTTGAAGCGCGTCGTGTCCACGCACGCGTAGAAAGAAGCAGCACTTGAGGTGGACCGAGTCGTCACACGGCTTCCTGCATTGCCTTACTTTCCTTGAAGGTTTTTGTTTTCCCCTTGGCTCACACGCGTTTCGCACTTCAGTATGCCCTCCACGCCGTCACGCCGTCACCCTTCCCATGCGTTATTACTTCATTCGGCCTTCGTCCGCTTTTTGACCCACGCACTCACCGCCTCTCCGCACCGTGCCCCCATCCACCTCCCGCCAAACATCAGTAATCGTAGTCGCCATACGAGTCGAAGTTGTCCCAACGATTCGTGCCACCCTTCTGGTGCTTGCCTTTGCGCGCACCCGTGCGGAAGTCCTCCTTGTAATCCGCGCGCGAGTACGAGTCCTTCTGCACCGCCCGCGGCCGGCCCTTTTCGCGCGCGGCGTGATCGCGCCTCGTGTCGTCGAGGCCGGGCCGCACCACTCCCCCGCACCCTCCCGCGCCCGCGCCACCCTCACCGGACGCACCCGCACCGTTTTCTTCGACGTGCTCGAACTCCACCTCCACGCCGCGCTTCCGCTGCTCCTTCGCACGCGCCTCCTCCACAGTCAGCTCCATCTTGCGCAGCTCGGCCGCCGTCCGGTTCGGATTGAGCGCCTCGACGTGGAAAAGCACCTTCGCCTCGTTCACGTCGTTGTTGCGCACGCCGTGACGCTGGTAGGTGCGGTCGAGAAAGAAGGGATACTCCTCCACAAACACCTTCTTCCACCGTCGCTTGCCCTCGCTGCGGGTGAGCATGTTCGGCGGCAGATACCGCTTCTCTACCGGTACATCTTCCTCCTTCCGCACCATGCGGCACCACTGCGCGTTCCAGTATCGCTGCATAAGCCGTGGGCCCTTGTTCGACTCCTTCAGATGCGCCGCCACGTCACGGCTCACCCGCTCCACCTGTGCCACCTGCACCGGCTCGCTAAAGGAGGCGACGTGCTCCCACATGAACAGCGCCCCGGTCAACACACGCGGCTTGGGATGGGTGTAGTGGAATTCGGTGCGTGCAGTGTTGTCACTCCTCGCATCGTCGTCGTCGTCGTCGGAGTTGCTGTCGCGACCGCGCTGGTGCTGCTTGTCGGCATCGGCCGTCCGCTCCGCCCGTTCCGCTCGTCGCTCCGCCATCGTTGCCTTGGTGTGGTGGTGCTCCTCGTAGTCGTCCACCATTTCTTCCTTCGGCGACTCCGGAGGGACAGGCGGCAGCGTCGTAGCCTCTGCTGCAAGCGCCTCGTTGAGCATCTTTTGGGACGGCAGCTTTTCCTTCGTCCGCTGCATGGTGCGCGGAGCGCCGGCGTTGTGGCCACCGCCGTGCATTATCGTGCCGTAAAAGAATAGTAAGAAAGAAATAGTGTGTGTGCGGAGGCGTTTTTGTTTTCGTCTTTGTGCAGTTTGTCAACGGATATAATGGATCGTCGTGCGGTCAACAGAAGAGGAGAACACGCAAAGTTAGTTAGGTTAGTTTTTATATGGAAAAGGAAAAACGAAAGGAAAACAGAAATGTGAAAGAGGCAAATCGTTCAACAAAACCGAGCAGCTCGTTTTCCCTTCTAAATAATACTAATGCACGCGCAGGGCAGCGAGATGCCGTTGCCGCTGGCGTACACGGAAAACGCTGTTTTTGTTTTGCAACCGGCAAATCAGAAAGATGAGGGGAGTAATACAGAGGACCAACAACGTAAACAAAGCCAACCAGCCAACCAATAAAAAAAGGATCAAGGTGATGAAGGAGGTGTGCGAGATTCCACTAAACTCACCGAATCACAGGCTGTACCGCTACGTGTATGTATATGTTGATATAGAAAAACAGAATACAAAACGGAAAAACCTATCAGAAAAAAAAATAACAATATGTGTTGCACTGCTACCAGTGTTTATCCTTCTTTCCTTGATTTATTTTGCTTTCTTAACCGAAAGAAACAACACAAGCAGAGATAGCGGTCTTTTAACGAAGCAACACCAAACAGGAAGGGAGAGGAAGGTAAACGTCGTGTGCCACGGTGGCCGTTTTATTTGCTGTAAGTAGCTAAAAACAAACTGTCCGTTTTCGCGTCCGAAAGCGTTGTGAAGTCGGAAATATATATAGAGTTTTGTATTGAGAAATTCTCTGTTGTTATTGTTCTTTTTTCTTTTCCGATGAGCAGACGAGGAGAAGAGAGGAAGGAAAAATAAAGTATTAGTACAGAAGATGACGGAATGAACAAGACGCCAGCGAGGCGCTGCGATGAGCGCGCACCACTCAGTCAAACAAGCAGAAGGCGACTGCGTGGCCGTTAAATATAACTCAACCGTTGCCGCAGTAGTTGCATCTAGCGCTGCTTCCTTTTATGTTTGCAGAAGTGCAGGTGTCTCAATCGGAGCAGACGCACCGCTATGCTCGTTACACAGTATGGAACTACGTCCTCATGCGTCGCATTGAATCCGGCGTTTTGCAATTATCACCCCGCTGCACGTCACACCACAGCGGGCACGTGAGGTTTCCCTCACCGCGCGCAAGAAGCGGTGACGCTACCACGCAAACGCTCGCTGCGGTGTGATCGCTGAAGGCGTTACATCCGCCTTTGCTACTCTTCCTTTCCGTGCTCGTTTCATTGATACGCACGCAGCCCACAACGCCACCACCAGTCACCACAGAAACGATGCCAAACTGCAATATTAAAATCAAACGCGACGGAGAACATAACGGAGGAGCGACTCAAGAAAACAGAAAGAGATATTTTTCCCCACAGAGCATTTCTTCGCCTCCGCCTTCTTCTCCTCCGTCTCCTCCTCCTCTTCTCTCCTTCGCCTTTCCTGCTTCCTCCTTCTCGGCGGCTCAGCCCCTCACAACGGCGAAGGCGCAACACACAAACCTTCCGTTTAACTGAAGAAATTACTTTTACACAACGAATCGTCGTTGCGTAACAAGTCGTAGCTGCGCTGCCCTTGTCGCATCAACGAAGTAAGACATATATATATCTGCAACACGGCGAAGAAATCAAACCTGGCAAAAAGCGAGGAGAGAAAGAATGCGTGTGGCGAATTCCGTTTTCGCAGTTCAACCCCCCCCCAAAAAAAACCCCCAACGCAAACATCAGTCATCGCTGAACGCACAACAATAAAAAACGATAACCGCAATACAGACTTCGGCAGTAAAAGTAACGCATGAACAAAAGCGAAAAGAGAAAACATTGTTGTTGATTCTTTATTTTCCATGACGTCCTCACGACGCATTGGGATCAAGACAGGCCGAGCAAAGGCGGTCAGGAAAGGAAATGGATTAGCCTTCTACGAGAGCATTTCCCCGCTCTCCATCGTCGTTGCTGCTTCGTCTTCTTTCCTCGCCAAGAAGGAATCGATCTTACTCGTTCACATTCACTATCAGCTGCGCCATCTTGTCCGCTACCGCGTTCATGCGCTGTGCCGTCATTGACTTGAGCTCCTCCAGCTCCTTGTCCGTCTCACGGGCCAGCTCGGCGTGCTCGGCATCGGCGCCGCCGTCCTGCTGGGTGCGGTACTGCTCGTACTCCCTGTCGCGCTCATCGCGGAAGGACGCCACCTCGCGCTCCGCGTCCGCCTTCGCCTGCTTCACTTTCTGTTGTTTGCGGTTCTTGGCGTCCGCAATGAGCTTATTGCGCTTCTCCTCCGCAGCGAGCAGCTTCTGCACGTTGTCCTGCTTCGGCGGCATGATGGTAAAGGTGAGAGGATGAAGATGAGAGGGGATGCACACAAAGGGTGTGATGTGCTAGTGGATTATCGCTGTTGTTGCTTTCAGCAGAGTGGTGCTTCACGGTAGCAGATGGCGCTCACGTGATGGGGGGAGGGGAGGGAGACCGAAGGCGGTGGTCGAAGAAGAGAAAAGAACGAGGAAGAGGTACCGGGAGGGAGACGGAATAACGATAGCGTTCGGAGATTGGCAGAGCGTGAAATTTTGAGGAAAAAAGGGGTTGCGCTTCATCGCGAACGAAGGCCGGGAGGTTGACGAATAACAACATTAACTGCGCGTTAAAGTCACCGTATTCGTTGTTTTTTTTTCTGCCTTGCGAGCGCCCTCGCTTGTGTCGTTGCGTCGGTAAGCCGTCCACACACACACACACCGATGTGCGCTGCATAAATGCTCGAGATACATAAAGCTCCCGAGTAGACGGGAGACGACTTGTGCCGTTTCTTACGCATGTTACTATCGCCGTTTTGTTGCTGTTGTTGATGAGGCAGCTACCTCGTTTGTATAGTGAATCGCTCCTCGTTACTTTGCCATGCTCTCGACCATCGGCAACGGTGCTCATACCCGGCAGGTGGGGATGGCGGGTGAACCGCAATCGAACACCAACACCGGAAAGGAAAGGAAAAAAAACGCTTTAGGCTTTGCCTCTACCAGAAGAAGATGCTAAAAAGAAGTACAGCGAGAACGAACGCCGCAGCAGACGTCACCAGCAGCATGCTCAGCATCTGCTGAAAGCCGAACACCACCACCTCCTCCGACGGCAGCGGCGCGTACCCCTCCTTCTCCAGGCGATAGCGGAAGTACGGCATGTGATAAACACCCCATGGTACCACCACCCGCGTGTTGTCGGGGTACGAGTCAATCCGCTCCACCGCCCGCCGCGCTCGCGGGTCCACCGGCGGGTCGTAACCGTCCAGCACCATCTGATACGCCATGCGCGACTCCACGGCATCGCGGCTGACGATGCCGTCAAACTTCTCGCCATCTTCCACCACCGGGCGGACGCTAAAGAAGGGGAAAACGAGCTGTATCCAGCGCTGGCGGGCCGCCTTCACGGTCCCCGCCTGGAACGGCAGCCGGCCGTCCTCGCAGAGAACTTTGTCAAAGTCCTTCTGCAGCGCCTCGCCGTTGAGCACGCGCTGGAAGTAGGATGGGGCGGCGAT
Organism: Leptomonas pyrrhocoris; assembly: GCF_001293395.1. Classification (NCBI taxonomy): domain Eukaryota; phylum Euglenozoa; class Kinetoplastea; order Trypanosomatida; family Trypanosomatidae; genus Leptomonas; species Leptomonas pyrrhocoris. The sequence goes on from NW_015438359.1 coordinate 1,194,233, forward strand.
GTTCGGCACCGGGTAGAGCGTGACCTCCTTTTTGGTACCGGGATGCTGATACTTGAGAATGGTGCAGATGAGCCGGGGTGGGTCGCTTCGAACGTCCATGATGCCCTTCGTCATGAGCATTGCGCTCTTGGCGCGTGGTAGGCTCATCGCTTCGCACGGCGAGTTCGCTTAGTCTGTAAGAAGAAGAGAAGAAAACACAAACACACACACACACACACACTAAATTGGTATGCGTGCCGTTGCCGGCACAAACGGATCAGCGAGGAGCAGACGATAATACTAATAAACGTGCGCCACCGTTCATGTGTGTATGTGAAGATATGGCTAGGCTATGCTGAGGTTCCTTCGACGGTGGCCTCGAGCGTATAAGTCGCGGTACGGCACGCTTCCGCTACAACAATAGAGGTGTCGGAGAGAATCGCGTGAAAGGTAAACAGAACACATACAAAACTCCTCACTCCCATTTCTTCTTCTTCAGGTGTGAGAAAAAAAAAAGGGACAGGAGTGTGGAAGTCAAAACGACGCCACACAAGGGTGACCGAGACGAAGATTCTTCCTGTCGTGTGGTGCACTTGGCTAGAACGGTTGCACATGCTCAGCGATCCAGAGAAAAATCTTGCGTTCAACTGCGATAGGAGGAGACTAAAGGGACGTTGCTACTCGTCACCGTACCAATCATAGGCGTAAGAAGCTCACAGCAGCTGTCCTTACCATTATTTGCAAACAGGCGTTCTAGGGCAACTGTGGAGCACCTCGAAAACACAACCAAAAAGCGAGGCCCAAAGAAGTATCGTTAAAGAACGCAAGAAAACGTTTCGCCTGCGCTGTACACCGTCACCCCACACCTTCACGGAGGCTGCACTATGCGGCCCTCTTTTCCTTTTCCTTTTCCTTTTTGGTCCACCATCAACGCCGGCCCCTCGCGGTTAAAGTGCCCTGGTGCACGTCACAAACACCGGATCGCCAAGGTTGTACGCCAGCTCATAGAGAGCGGTGTTGTAGTCGACCGCGCTGTTCCGCCGCACTGGCAGCAGACCCGTGTGCCCTGGAAGTGCCAGACGGCACGTCACCGTGCAAAGAGGTATGATTGACGCCTGCCCGAGCGAGTTCACCGAGCCGGTGAGCAACTCCACCACGTAGCGGTGCAGTGGAGTGGAGTAGGGCGCCGGCTCCTCCTCGTCTTCTTCGTTGTCCGCCTCGGCAGGTCTCTCCGCCTTATTCGATGGGTGTCGTTCGCGAATGCTTTCTTTGACTTTTTGGGCCTGTTGACGGCGCTCGGCGTCGTAGGCGGCATCGACGTCAGCACGCACAGCACGCAGAGCCGTGTGCGCCACCTCCCACACCGTCGTGTCACCCCACGCCAGCTGCACCGCAACTGGCCGTGCCACAGCGGGAGAGGACGACAGGGCGGACGCTGCGTGGACACGCTTGTTATCCTCCTGCGAAGCTGCCGTGGCCTGCGCATCGGCGGGTGTAGATGCTGCGGTTGCCGTTGAGGGGGTGATGGAGGAACTGCTGGGCAGCACTCCTGTGCGCACGGCCTCGCTGATGCCAACGGAGGGAGCCCCCAGCACCACACTGCAGTACTCACTGCGGGCCGCCACGTCGTTACCGGCGAGGTGGTAGAGCCGCACCGCGCACGGGCACTCGGTGGCCCGCTTGACGCCGCGGTCCATCGGGGCACGCGCCGCACGTCCGCCGTGGGGGAGGACACCACCACCGCCGCCACTGCGAAGGGCGGCGCTGTTGTAATCTGGTGGCGCGGTGTCGGGAAGGATGGAAGACATTTGTGTGTGTGTGTGTGTGTGAAACAATTACAAGTAATATGAATATATATGGGTGCGACTTATGCGTTGAGTGAGGAACCACGTGCATGCTGCTCCACGAGACGAGATGGAGGAATTAGAGGGCCGAGTTGGAGTGCGTTGCAGGCGAGAAACAACGGCAGCGAAGGGGCACGACTGATGGAGGCCACAAAGGTGCTTTCGAGCGCCAAAACGTCGTGGCGCTCCGCCTTCTGTAGAGGAATAATAATTATAACGGGTAAGCGCCAACGCATCGAAGGGTTTCACCTCAGACGCATCGAGAGGTAAACGGATGGAGTGCAACGCCGCAGCTGTTTGAAGCGTCGTGCACACAGCCGGTAAGATAACATGCAAGTGCATATGCATATATGTTGTTTTTGCGAATGTCCATCGACGGAATACTGTTAAGCAGCAATAACCAACATTAGCTGGCTTCCTCTTCTGTTTTCCGCCATCCACCTGAAATGCACAACAAAGCAAACCTAAATTACTGCCGTTAACCCACGCCTAGACATTGAAAGAAGAAGAAACCGTGACCCCACACAGTCTTCGCCTCCCTTCAACTAGGGAAAGGTAAAGGACACCGTAAAATCCAACGCCAGTGGTGGGGACAGCCAGCGCACCGCGCAGTATGGATCCTCCTCTGGGTCATCTCGCACGCGCTGCGCCAGCGCCTCGCAGTACTCGACGGTGACCTTCTTCGCCTTCGCCACCACCGCCCACTGCTCCTGGTGCGTCTGCGACTCAAGGTAGTCCTCGAGGTCTTGAGAGACGGTGGGAGACGCCGTTGCCGCATCAGCGGTCCCTAGCGTGGACGTCGACACCCCACACGGCACACCACCACCGGCACCATGATGAAAGACCGTTGCAGCTTCCAAGTTCTCCTCAGTTATCGATGCTGCAGCAGCCGCGACGCTCTCCGACGGTCCCAGAACGAGCAGCAACACCACCTTCGAGTTCGACACCACCGCCTGTATTGTCAGCCGCCGCGTCGCACCGATTTGACTGGCGTACCGCACCAGCGCGGTTGGGCTCGGGTGCAAATGAAAGTCGTGCAACATCACCTCCACCTGCGGTTGCAGTCGCTGTGCTTTGGGGACAGCCAGTGGGCCGCCGGCGCCGAGCAGATGCAGCACCGCCTCGCCCGACGGTCCGCACAGCACAGCCGCGGTGACACGGGTTGGGTAGGCCGCCAGCAGCCGCTCGTAGGCGTAGGCGATCTGCAGAGCAGCGTTCACGGTGAGCTGCGCGAGCGGGGGCAGCTCGCATGTGCCCTTCTCGCGCAGCGCGTCCCACACCACCCCCACGGCACGCCGGCAGTCCCACGTGACGTCCAGTTCCACGTAGGGCAGGTTTGACGGGGCCTGATAGCGTCTCGCGCTCGCCTCCAAGATGCCGTGCAGGCGGGACGACGACGGCGGCGGCGGCGGGCGGGCAGCACCGTCGGCTGAACAGGGAAAACTCAGTGAAGGCGACCGTGACTGCACGCTGACGGGCGACGCTGCTTCGATCGATGGGGGCGCCGACGGCCGAAGCTCCGGCGAGCGCGACGACGTTGAGCAGGAAAGATCTTGACCCGATTTGGTCGTCTCGGCGTGGAAGAAGGTGCGGTGGCACGACCCCCGCTGCACCACGCGCTCGTAGCAAGCGTTCACCATCGCCTCGGTGCCACCGGCGTGCGTCCAGGCAACCACCAGCACGGGCTTCACGCCCATCTCGTTGTAGTCTGCACGTGCCTTGTCGTCCAGGTTCATCTTATCCAGCAGCAGATGACTGTAGGTACCGCAGGCGATGGCACGACGTATAGCGGCGAGGTACGCCGTGCGGGTGCCGACCTCATCCTGATTAAACCACCGCGGCGCCGCACCGGCCTCTTCGAGCAGGGCGTAGAGAACGCGCGCCATGGTGGACTTGCCGCAGCCCTGCGGACCGACCAGCATGATCGAGTCCACGCTGTCTTCCGCGTCCGGCGCTGCTGCGCTGTCCGCGTCGTCTGTGCCGTCCTCGTCCACGCGCTCTTCTTTCCGCGACACGTCGAGGGTGGAGAGCGAGCTGGGGCGGGCGGAGAGGCGCTGCTGCTGACGTTGCAGCTGCGCCAACAACACATCTTTAAACTTCTCTTGGTAGGACAGCCAGTGGCCGCGGATGTTCTTCAGCGCCGCCAGGTCAGTGGACGGCGTGATGTACTTCTCACGATGCAGCCACATCGCGAAGTCCACCAAGAAGGGCAGGCGATGCAGCTCCCACTGCTTGATGTACAGCCGCGTCTCACGCGACAAGCTGCTCACCTTCTTCTTCATTTTATTCCGCAAAGGGTCACCGCAGAGGCGATGGGTCACCACGTACTCCTGCACCACGCGCTCCAGCGTGTGCGGGTTGGAGCGGCACTTCCACACCTGCACGACCGTCCCAGCATCGTCACCGCCGTCAGCGTCGACGTCCACGTTGGAGCCGTAGAGCACCGCACCAGCTGCTTCGCAGCAGGACAGCACCGATTGCCGCATCGCTTCGTATTCCGGGCTGCCCAATTCCACCGCCGCCGACGCAGGGACAAACGGGAGGTGGAATTGCGTGAAGAAGCGGCAGGCGCGGGGCACAGGCATGCACCACCCTCGCACATCCAGCGGCGCATCCCACGTGACGGCGTAGCACCACAGCGGGATCTCCGCCTCCCACGCACTGGTGGTCGGCGAGGACGGTGAGGCGAAGATCATCGAGGAAGAGGCGGGCTGTGTCGTGCGGGGTGAGCAGGCGGAGGACACCGGTGTGGCGGTGCCAGCGCTCGACGCGTCTGGCATAAATTGGTGCAGCGCCGAGAAGTCTTGCAGACGCTCCCAACCGGCGAGGATGGTGCTGAAGCACACGGTGCACCTGTCGGCGGCGATGCGGGCGTGTAGCGCCTCCGCTGCACTTTCTTGACTTCCTTCGCCTCCATTCTCTCCCTCATTCGCATCTGCCTTCTTCTCTGTAGACGCAGGAAGGGACTCTAGCACGCGGCGCCACAGCCGTGCCATGCGCACCGCCAGCTCCAAATACCCCGACTCCGAGGCAAGACCGCCGCTCGTGACGGCGGTGATCGCAGTCACGCCGCTGCTGTGCGTGCTGCGCTGCTCGTGATCGCGCGGCGCACGCCTACTACTCTTCTTCACCGTAGCGGTGGCGGTGTCGTCACCGCCGGCTCCGCCGCTGTTTTGCTGCTGTGTGGGTGACTGCACCGGCGACATACTCACCATCTCCTCCCCCGTCGACGTCTCAGAGGACGACGAAGCCTCTGAGGACGACGAGGCAGAGGCGCTGGTCGCCGCGGCGTAACGCGCCAAGTCCGCCTCCGGCACCTCCAGCCGCACGACGATGTGCTGGTAGCGGCAGCCCACCACCCAGTAACGCTCGCCCATCCACGAAAACGCGCTCAGCTGGCCCGACTCGCCGTCTACCTTCTCCAGTGCAACGGCCGACTTGGCGATTTCCTTGTGGATCGTGTAGACGGTGGTGGCTTCGCGCCAGTGGCCCATTTTGCGTAACCCCACCGCGGCGGCCACGCAGACCCATTCGCTGCTTGTATGCACCGCACCGCTGCTGAAGGCGGTGAAGGAAGCCTGCGATGCGGGGGAGTTGGTGGGCAGCGGCGATGCTGCGACTGCGGGGGAACGTGGGAGTGACTGAAGCACGCGAGCCGAACTCAATAAAGGTGTGATTGGTGCAGGCGCAGCTTCCTCATTCGTCTCCGTCGCCTCCAAGGCCGGAGGGCCGGCATAGCTATTGCCACCACTAATACTAGTATTATTGCTATTCCCATTCCCCACATGCTCCACCCCGGCGCTGTGGCTGCGCCGAAGAAGAAGCGGTGCTCGCGCAAAAACACGCGCCTGCCCAAGGGGGATTTGCTCCCAAATCTTCTTGTTTTTGTCGTACACGCCGTCACTGTTGCCGCTCACAAAGCGGTCCACCACGAGAAAGGCTGCCCCGTTCGACAGGGCGACACAGGTGGGCTTGTGCTTCACGCGTGGGTTGCCGTGGAAGCTGATGTGGAAGGCGGTGTTGACGCAGCGGCGCTGCTCCTCGTCGAGGACCACACCGAGGGGTGGGTGGCTGAAGCTGTGACTTAAAGACGCACACACGCCCTCTGCGGCGGCTCCGGTGGATTGCGAAGCGCGGGAAGAGGTTAAAAGCACGCCGCTGTTACTGGCATCAATTGGTGCACGGTAGTTGCTGTACGGATGGACGTCAGGGGGCTCGAGTTGTCGCGTGGGGTCGCCTAACGGGGAAGGGAAAGGCGGGGGAGGCCGAAAGCTTGTTGGGAAAGTCGGTGTCGGGATGCGCTCAACGTAGAGGCTGTCCACCAGCGATGGCGCAGAGCTGCGGATCTCCGTTGTGGGCGATGATGCTTGAGAAGAGTGCGGCATAGCAGCAGCGTGGGATTCCGCTCACAAGAAGAAGAATGAAAGCACTGCGATTGTGAAAGCCAACTCGGCACTGATCTGTTCTCCAGACGATGCAACGCTTTTTGTAGATGTATCCGATCTCTCTATAAAACGATGATCTCGCTTTTTGTGAGGTGCAAGGACAGCAACGACTTCTTCAGGAAAGCTGACCGATGCCTCCTCACGATCCGCCACAACGCAGTGCAGACGAGTGCGGGACCACAAAGCCCGTCCGCAAACTGCAAGCCGCTCCTCTCCTACTAAATGGTAATGGTGTAGATTTTTTGTTGTTGTTGTTTCAGTTCGATGTCTTTATTCGTGGCGGCCGCACCTCGGCGTCTTTCGAATGCCGACCTGGAGACGCTCGCCCTCCGCTGTGGGTCCTTCTGATCTTTTCCTTTTCAACGATTGGGGCGTGTTGCGTACGCCTCTGCCCTTCGGTAGGTGAAGAGATGCGAGGGGAGGGGGAGGGACAGAAAAGGGAAGGACGAAGAAGAAGAAAAAGTACAGCGGGGAAACAGCAGAACAGTGCTGCGTTTGTGGAGAGAGTTGAATTGGTTTGAACTGCGCTCCTTGACCGTGAGAAGATGACCCACGTGCATAACCCCCCCCCAAAAAAAAAAAAAAACCCCGACGGCTGCTTACACCGGCGGAGTTTTTAATGGTAACAGACTCGTCATCAGACGCCATCGACTGCGCACCGTGAGTACGGGTGTGGGTTGCACATCGGCTTCAGCCCTTCCATTTGTGTGTGTTATTTTTCTTAGGGCTGTGATTGCCGTCGGATCACACGATAGGACGCGATGCAGCACGAATTACGACTTCATAACGACGATACAAGCAAGAGAGCCACACGGCGGCATATACGCCGAAGGCGGAGGAGACGCAGTTTTTTTCCTCTTTCCGCCGCCCGTTTTCTCGTCAGAAAAGGATGTTCCGAATGCTGCAGAAGTGGACCAAATCGGCGTCCGTCACCTTCGCCCGCCGTGCCCGCCAGTCACGCAGCACGTTCTGCATAATGCACTCCGCCGCCAAGTCCTTCACCTCTCCGCTGTTCATCGCGCCGCTACTGTACTTCTCCGTGACCTCGTCAAAGACGGCATCGTCGGGGCAGAAGAAGCGAAGATACTGGTACGCGACGTCCACCTCGAGATTGGCTCCTTTCGCCTGCATCTGCGCCAGCGTTCCGCTGCCGCCTGAAAACGCCTTCCGCATCTTCTTCCGCACCTGCTTGTCCGTGTCGTGCAGCGTGATGACGCCGTTCTCCTCAGCGCTGCTGCTCATCTTGTGTTCCAGCCCTTTCAGGGCGGGCAGAAACTTCGTGTGCAGCAGCGCCGGCGGTGGCTGCTTTAGCCGTGCGGCGGAGGCCCGCGTGAGGACAAAGAAAGGGTCCTGATCAATCGCACAGGGAATGAGGCAGCGCATCGGTTTCCCTCCGTTTTGCAGCACGCGGCGGAAGGCGGAGCTGAAGCACGGCGCGGCCTGCGTGGCGGGAAAGGAGAACTTGCCGACATTGTCGCTGTCGACGATGCCGAGCGTGTGCTTCACGGCGTTGGCCGTCATGCTGCGCTGCAGCGGCAGCACCGTGGTGTACATCTCCCCCATGTACTGCGTATTGCGAAAGATGAAGGTGTGCCGTGGGTTGAAGCCGAAGGCGATGATGTCCTTGATGTTGCTCCGAATGTTCTCGTCCGCCCGTTCTCCCTCGAACGGCACATCGCGAAAGAGGTACTTCTCGTCATCAGTGATTTGGACCACCAGCGGCAGGTGGAACACGTCCTGAAGGTACTTCGTCAAGAGGAAAGGCAGCACGTGCCCGACGTGCATGCTGCCGGCGCTCGGGCCTCGACCAGTGTAGAGGAACGCGGAGTGGTTCCCGGGCTCACTCGTCGCCTCAATATCCTTCAGAGCTTTGTGAAGGTCGCGGTGTGAGAAGGCGATGTCGCGAGTGAAGAAGTGATGAAGCGCCGGTGGCGGGGAGGGGGAGGAGGCGGAGGCGGAGGCCGGGCCAGATGATGCGGCAGTCGTAGTGGGACCGGCGCTACTTGTCTTTCCATTGCCGGTGGCGGCTGCCTTCTCTGCCTCGTCGTTGGCGGAGACGCTGGCGGTGGCGCGCACGTGACATGTTGCGATCACGTCGCGTATGTGCTGCCGAGCCGCCGCATCCACCCGCTCTGCCTTGAAGGTGGTGAGCACGCGGTCGTAGTTGATGCCCTGGGGGCCTTTTGCTATCACCGTCCACGGCGTGACGATATCACCGTCGTCCTCCTGCCCTCCTCCGCCGCTTGCCTTTCCTGCAGATTCTCTGCTGGTTGTCGCAGCGGCCTTGGCCGCCGTCGGGGTGGTGGAGGAGGGGGGAGAGGAACGGCTTGTGGAGTGCCGAACTAAATGGTGACTGAGGCACCCGCTGGCGCCGAGGACGGAGGACGGTAAGCGACGCATTGGCATCGAAAGGAGGGGGTCTTCCTTAGTCTTTGAGTTTCAGGGTAAAAACGAAAATTGCACTACGGATTTTCTCGTTCGGCGTGCTGCACGTTGGCATGGAAATGGGCAGGTGTGCCGCTTCAACTCTGCAGAGATCGTTGTAAGGCACAAAGCTCCGCCCCGCAAGCTCTCCGTCAAACACGCAATGAAAACGAGCGGCTGTATCACTTTACAGGAAGCGAAGGAGGACGGGAGGAAGGAAGGTAGCGGTGCTCCGGTGAACGTGCCCTCGATCCCTACAGGAAAGAGAGAACGAGAAAGGCGGCAAAGAAAACCAGCAAACACACTTCTCCTTCGGCAGCTACACCTTTTCTTTCAAGATGTGTGTGTGTGTGTGTGTATGTGGCTGTGTCCATGCATATGGTGCCTATTGCGGTAGTGATAAAGTGAGTTGACGCTGGCAAACCCAAGACTGCTTAATGGACGTTACTTGTTTGTCTCCTCCCAACGTTGAGGAAGAGCAGCAAAAATACATTCAGCAGCTCTATGATGCATACATGCCTAAAGGAACAAGATGAAACCACGGTGTCTCACCGGCCGCCGCGAGCGCAGCACAGCGCTTCAGCAATTTATTGTTGTTGCTTCGCTGTACGGCCTCACGTCGCTGTCTTTGCTGGAATGTACGCCACCAGCGTGGTGTTGTTGCCGGCCGCGAAGACGCTCAGCACCAGCGCCCGCTTGTTCACCAGATACATGCATATCTCATCTGGGCTAATGGCCTTCACCGTCGAGAAGAAGCGCGCAAACTTCTTCGTCTCGACCGTCACGGTGGTAAGACGGTTGTCGCGGTCGGCGGCCGCCGCCATTGGTGCATCTCGCCTCGCGTCGTCCACCTCCTCCTCTGCGCCGTTTTGCGCCTCTGGTGTCTCCATCAACGGCACCGCCTCGTACTTGAGCGAGATGCGCGCCATGAAGTGCTCCGCGTTGACGACGAGACTGGCGTAGGGCAGCACACCGCTGCCTCGCTTACGCTTACGCTTCCGACGGGCCATCGCACTTGCATCGTTTGGGTAGTCTTCCTCGGCTTCCTCGTCGTCCTCCGCTTCTTCCTCCGCACTGCGGCGAGGCACCGCCGGCGTCAACACACGCGCCGAAAAGGTGACGTTGTCGGCTGCGGTGTTCTTCAGCTTATCAATGAAGGTGGTCAACTCCAGAATGTCCGGCACCATGATCTTCAAGCGGCGCTTCTCGAGGGGAGGGGGAACCATGCCTTGAATATCGCGGTCGCTCAAGATGCGCAGCGGGACATCGAAGCAGAGGTCAGGCTGGCCGGCAAGGCCATCCATCGACACCTTCAGCAGCGGGCGCTGTCCTGTTTTCGTCAGCCGAATTAGCACCTGCGAGGCGGACAGGTGTGCCCGTTCTCGCACCTCAGCCAGCTTGACGATGTGAATCAATTGCGCGAGGTCGAGCACCTCACATGTGATGGACTGCTCCGTGTCGGAGGAGTTGCAGACCATGTTGGTGAACAGAGAACTCGACTTGCAGCCCAACCACACCTGCACACCGACAGCCACGGTCATGTTGGAAAAGATGCGAGTGCGCTCGGGGTGCAGACGAATGATGCAGTCGCGTTGAATGCTGTGACACACCTGCAGCGCGCCAAGGAGGCCTTTCGCGTCATTCAGAACGGCTTTAAAACGCATTTTTAGGAGGGAAACAAGAGAAAGACAGAGGAAGACACAAGAGTGTGCCTGTGCTAGGGGACGTGGTCCTCGCAACGCGGCGCCGTGTGCGACGATGAATGCGCCGCCGTCCCTTGTTGAAGGAAATGCGTTGGAGGAGGCAAAGAGCACGATCTGCGTGCTCGCGTTCAACGCTCCCGCGATCTCAGATCGTCCCACAAAAGTACTAAAGAAGAGAGGAACAGTAATAGTAACCCCCAAAAAAAATAGAGACAGAGGAATCAATCGGAAAGGTGCGTCGAAGAGTAGCAAAACGTGGGAGGAGCGCCGCTGAACGGCAGCCAACGTCTGAAGTGCGAAGGAGGTCCGGCAAAGTCGGCAACATCAGCGTGGTGACGTGTCTCACCAACTCGCATCCTTTAAAAGCAGACTCGCAAGGCGAGTCCGCTGACTTTCCATGTGCTCCCTTCCCCCGCGTCATTTTCCTCCACCGCCGTTCTTTCTGCCGTTGTTGTCTGCCGTTTGGAAGATGCCAATGCAGCGAGAAGTGAAGTACCGGACAAAATGAAAAGGAAAAAAGAAATTAGAGCGATGCAAAGGCACCGCTCAAGAGAGGCGCCTTTAAACACGGTGATGCACCAGAAGGACTACTATACATAGGAAAAGGCTAAGGGAGAAAAAGCCAAGCGAAAAGCCTAATGCACATCAGGACGTCGTTGGGCACGACGGCTCCCAGTTGCGTTGGGTGGAGAGGAGGTCATTCAACAGGTTGCGCAGCACCCCTTCTATTGTCTGCGCCTCCTTCTCCTCCGCGACGGCGCTATTCGACGCCGCCTTCGCGTCCGCATCCGCGCGGGTGTAGACGGTTTGGTAGTTCGCAACCAGCTCCATCGGCAGATTCGGCGTGTAGCCGACCTCGCACACAGAGCCGCACTCGGAGCAGATGAGATCGCCGCGACTGTTGTACATGGTGGACAGGCATCCGCGACAGAATGTGTGTCCGCACGGCCAGAGAGTGCGCGGCTTGTCGAAGACGAAGAAGCACTCGTGGCAGGTGGACTCCATCTCGAGCGAGGCGTGGAAACTAAGGATGTTCGCCACGGCGACCGTCGACAGCCGCACCGCGTTCAGCAGCGCCTTCTCGTGGTGAAACAAGCTCTCCAGCTGCGCCTCGGTCGAGCGCACGGCGGCGTCCACGTAGCAGAGGTCCGCATCACTGACTTGACAGCCCACATCGCGAGTCGGCACCCGATCTTTGCCAAAGCGCTCCAAAAAGTCCAGCGCAAGGTCCTCGTCCTCCTCCCCATCAATGGCGGCCATCTCGCGCAGCGCGGCCTCGTCTTCCGCGGTGAATTGACTAAATTGGAGGTAATTCTTTCGCGCGTAGGCGTTCACATCACGGGTGAGTTCGATGGCGTACTGCTCCGCGCTCAGCTCGTGGCGCGCGCTGCCGACCGAGAGGAAGTGCACGTCATCGGCAAAGTCGCGGATAAGCTGACGCTGGGCGACCGCCTCGGCCAAAAGGGCGTCCCGCTTCGCCGAGAGCTCGGCGTACTCTTCCGCTGCCTCGGTCTTGAACTTTACCTCCAGGGCGTCAGTGTCTACCTCGAAGCCCACCACGGGCTCCTCCGGCAGCTCCTCCGTCTCCTGCTCCACCCCGCTGCCCGACGACGGGCCGCGACTGTTTTCGCCATCGTCCCGCTGCCGCTGTCGATTCCGCTCGTCGTCGTCCTCGAAGCCCGGGAAGTGAAATTCCTGATTTTCGAACTGCGGCAGCGGAAAGTGACGCTCGTTCAGGGTGTTGTCCTCGTCCCACATGTCCTCCAGTTCGTCCAGGATGTTCTTTGCCTCCAGCCGCAGCTGCACGTGTGACTCCGCCTCTGGGAAGTGCTCGAGGAAGGCGTGGAGCTGTTGGTGCTCCGCGTCTCCATTTGAGGCGCCGCCGCTGGCGTCTTGCCACGTGCTCGCTGTGTCTGTCTTGCCAGCCGTGGTGGCGGCAGCGGCCGTGGGGGAGGAGAGAAGAAGGTCCTGAGCCAATGCCTGCAGTACACCGGTTGCACTCGTCGACGAGGCCGTGCCCTTTCCGGCGTTGTCGTGTTTGCGACCGCCAGCGGTCGTAGCAGCAGAGGACGCGCCGCCATCACCGGTGGTGCGGGGCGCGCCAGACGAAGAGCTTCCGTCCTGATTGTGTACGTGGTCGACGTCGCCCTTGAGGTCCAAGGCCGGTGTGCCGCCGCGGCTTACTCGTCGCGATAAGGGGGTGGCCGTTCCGCCAGACCTCCTGCCGTCACCGCTCCTCATACCGGTCGACAGCGGGTCGCCTGACGACGTACGCGACGCAGACGCACCGCTGCGGCGTTTCCCTGACCAGGACGCTTGCCGCGGCGACAAGGTGCGATCGCCGTGCGCGGAGGACTGCGCCGCGCGTGTCTGGCGGTCGTGGTGCCGCTCGAGGGCTTCGCCGACCGACATGGTGTGCTCCAACTCCGAGACGGAGAGGCCGGCGCGGCTAGAAGGGGGGCGGCGAAGCCCCCACGTGTTGGGCGACGTCATTGGGAACTCCACCCCGGAGACTGACGTCGAGCGCCGTGAGTGAGCCATGCCAGCGTGGGGGGCCGCCGTGGCCGGAGGCCAGCGACCGTCCGCCACGTCGTTCTCATACACAGTGGGGAGAAGGTCGCGCAGGAGCAGATGCTGCTTCGCCGTGGGCGACAAGAGGGGGGAGCCGCCAGCCACGCCGGCGTCGCTTAAGCTCGCCAGGTTCGTGCTTCCGTCCCCCGCCGGGGAGATGAGGCGCAGCTGCGCTTCATTGTCACCGGAGCCACCTTTCTCTTTAGCGCCGTGGCGACCGCCCGTGCTGCCCTTGTCGTTGCTGTTGTCATACTGCTGCCGCTGCCTGCGCCGACGCTCACGCAGCCGCCGCACTGCCTCAGCCCTTTGCTGCTTCGTCAGCGGCTTGCCGTACTTGCGGGCGAGCACCTCTGCCAGTGCGGTGTGCAACGGTGTCTCGGCCGCATTTGCGGAGTCGAACCGGTTGGTCCACTGCGCGTCCTGGTCGACGATCTCGTACGGCGTGTCGTCCTCCGTCCACACAAAGGACGCGTTGTCGCCCTCGCCGACCACCCTCATGACAAGTCGACGCGGCGCCGGCCGGACAGTAGAGGCAACCGCGTTGACTGCCGCGTCGAGGTGCACGTCGCTTCGTTCCGGCCGCTGCTGCTGCTGCTGCTGCTGCCGTTGGAGGCGCTGCTCTTCCCAGACGTGTCCCGCCACGGCTGAACGCACGTGACCCTGGCCGTCTAAATCTGGGTTCACCACGAGGTGGCCACTACGGGTGGTGAAGGCGCGCTTCGCCAGTCCCGCGAACAGGCCGCGGTTATAATCGGAAGTGCCCTTCAGGCGGAATACCCGGACCAGCTCCACGACGGAGTATGGGTGGGCGCTGACGGTCTCGGCGTACTTCTTTGGGTCCACAACAGGCGGCGCATCCGCGGCAGCGGATGAGGTCGCAGTTATCTGCAGACGAGACGTTGTGAAGGGGAGCATTTCTGCCCCCGCTGCTGCCTCGACGTTTACGTCTGTCGTTTCCTCTGGCGCATTCGAAGACCACATGTCAGCCAAGACAGGCGGGGCGGTGCGATCGTCTATATCAGCAGCGGCACTGCGCTCTGCCTGTACTGCCTGAGTTTGCTGCGCCTGTCGCAGCGCCTCCGCCTGCCGTGCCTGTTGAAGCCGTTGCTGAAGACGGGCCTCGAGAAGGCTGCGTACCTGCGCCGCGAGGGTTTCCTGCACTCGTCGCTGAACCTCTTGCGGGGACAGCCGGTAGTCGTCCTCCGTCACGACGCGGTCGCGTGGTGGCACCGGAGACAAGGACGCACCTTGGGCTTCGGAGGCGGCGGATGCCGTCGTGTTAGCTCCGACAGGTTCGCGAGGTGCCTTGCCGCGAGTGGCGCGTTGCCGCTGCGCCGAGAGCGAGGAGGTGCGCTCTCTGTCAGCGTCCTGCGACGTTGTGGGGGAAAGCTTGATAGGGTAAACGTCGAGCGTGCGGACGCAGCCGGAGACAGACGTGTCACCCGGGGGCCGTCCGGCTCCTCGTCTCGATGAAGACATCAACGGCGATGCAACGTGCTATTTAAGCCCTTTGCTGCTGTTGCGAGAACGGTGGCGGTGGTAGACCAGCGCGCACGCCGATGGTGAGGTGGCGGAAACAATGTGTGTGTGTGTGTGTGTGTGTGTGTGTGCCGAGCGGGAAAGCGTTGACGTTGTGCCTCCGTCATTCTGTACGTGCGCTTAAGAAAGCACACGAAAGCGTCATAATGTTGAAGAGAGATGCCAGAAAGCCGCCGAGAAGCGTGGAGGAGAGCGAGAGAGGGAAACAGAAAACACATGAGGACCGGGTGTGTGGACGTTGTTTTGCAAAAGTATGATTGCTGTTGTCAGGCCCATTTCTCCCTACGCAGCAAGAACAATCATAGTGGAAGTCGTGCAGCAAAGGAGGGGAGGGGGGGGGGACCAAGCGCCATTCCTCACCTCCTTCCGTTCGAGAGAGGCCCGTTGTAGCACCAGCTTCTTCTTCGATTATCAAAGCTGGACCTTTTCCCTCTACGAGAAAACAGCTGCGTTGAAAGGGTGCTGTATCTGATTGTGGTTTTCTTGAATCAACTCCGCCGTGCGTCAGAGCACGCTGAGAGGAGATCGACGTGCGAGTTAAGTTATACGCGGGTGAGAGAACACGGGAGGGAGGGGAACCGTATGCGCTTTAACAGTTGCACATACGTACCCACACAAACACATCCTTTAAAAAACATCTCACCTCATCAAAACGAGAGGAAAAAATTAAAAGCTCTGCTGTGCAGCCAGATGTATATGCGTTAGAAAAAAGGAGGCATGCTCGCCAGAAAGAAGAAGTCCAGCAGCTCAAAAACAGAGGTGGGTCGGGCCTGTCATTCAGGTGAGGACAACACTGGCTTTACTAAAGGCAGCAAACGAAAAACAAGCACCGCCGCCCTGCAATGCTGGAGTGAGTGCGGAACCGAAACGCGTCCACTCTCGCCCCATCTCCTTCTCTCACCTAGCGTTACGCCTCTACCTGGCTAGCTGCGTGTGAGACTCCAGCCGCCGTCCACGTTTATCGTGGCCCCTGTGATGTACATCGCCCTGTCGGAGCAGAGAAAGACAACGGTGTCGCCAATCTCCTTCGCTGAGGCCTCGCGATGGTGCAGCGGTACCTTGCTGCGGTACTGCACTCGGTCCTCCTCTGGCATATTTACCGCCAGCACAGACAGCCCAGGGCCGACGCCGTTCACACGGACACCCAGCGGCGCCAGCTCGAGCGCCGCCGATCGCGTCAACGCCTCCAGCGCCGCCTTGCCCATCGTGTACGCCGTGAAGCCTAGCAGCGGCTGATTCGCCATGGCGTCCACCAGGTTCACAATGGAGTAGTTCGTGCCGCGCTGCTCCGCCGGCGTGTCCGCCACCCGCTGCGCAAATGTCCTTGTGAGGTAGTACGGCGCTATCGCATTGGAGCCAAACAGCTCGGACGCGGCCGTCTCCACCGCCGACTCCTCTGCCACCGTGTCCTTGTGCTTCGCCGCGTCTGTCAGCAGCGGGGTGGGGTAGTACGCGGAGGCGTTGTTCACGAGGACATCGCACCGGCCCCAGTGCGCGTAGCAGCCGTCAATCAGCGCTGCGCAGCGCACAAAAAGAGGCGCCGCTGCATCCGCTGGCTTTTCAGTGGACGGCGTGACAGTGCTGAGGTCGGCCTGCAGCGTCATAGCGCTGTTCTCCCGCCTTGCGTTGAGCACCGCCGCGAGCGATGTGGCCTCCTCCTTGGAGTTGTGGTAGTGGATGCAGAGGGAATAGCCCTCAACGTGGAGGCCTTCGGCAATGCCTCGTCCGATGCGAATGGCGGCGCCGGTGACCAGCGCAACCGGGGCATAGGGAAGAGACATGAACCCTCAGATTATACAGCTCGATAATGTATATATATATATTTGTGTGTTGCTGCGCAGCGAGAGGAAAACGAAGTACACAACACCCACGGCGCAGGAGAAGAAGGGAACAGAACGATTCTTGTATATATGTATAGATTTGTATTTCTATGTTTTTACTTCGTGCGAGAAGAGCCAGAAGCCACCTTTGGTGGCAGATCTAATCTCTTTCGTTGGTCATTATTTTTTTTCCTTAGAGGTGTTCACACACACACACACACACACAGGTCACAAAGTGGTGCGAGCGTGTACGATTCTCCCCTCTTCCCTCCCTTCAAAAAATAAAACAAACATCACGCCTGCAGCTGTTCTCTCACGCGTTATCCACTGCAGTAAATTGCTTTCCCGCCCGCGATGATCCTCCACGCCTATTAGAGAAGGCTCTCGACATCAGTATATACTCCCAGCTGAATGAGTGATAATAATAATAATAATAATAATAATAATAAATACCCCAGAAAGAGAAGGAAGGCTACGATTATTAGAGAAACAACGCTTTGTCCATCACTCCAAGTGCTTACACGAGAAGCTGTCGGAATTCTCTCGCACCACGATGGCCAAGCGCCTCCACCATGTCGTGGAAAATGGAGTCGTTCCTCTCACCAGCTCGCGCGGGCTGCCCATCTCCGCCACCACGCCGTGGTCCATCACGATGATCTTGTCGTACTGCGCCACCGTGTGCAGCCGGTGCGCAATCGTGATCACCGTGTACTCGGCGAACGCGCTCATCACCGTCGTCTGGATCTGCCGGTCAAGCGCGGGGTCGATGTTCGCCGTCGCCTCGTCCATCAGGATGAACCCGCTGCCCTTCTTCAGCAGCGCGCGCGCCATGCACATCAACTGCCGCTGCCCAACGCTGAAGTTCGACCCGCCCTCCAGCACGCGCCCGTCGATCCCCTCCGTCTCCGACGCAACGCGCTCGCGCAGCCCCACCAGCTCCAGCGCGTGCCACACCTCCGCGGACGACGCCTCCAGGAACGGGTCCACGTTCAGCCGCACCGTCCCGTCGAACAGCACGGGGTCCTGCGGGATCATCGAGAAGTGCCGCCGCAGCTCGCGCAGCCCGTACGACCCCAGCGCGCGCCCGTCCACGCGGATCTCGCCGCCGCAGATGTCCACCATCCGCATGAACGTCAGCAGCAGCGTCGACTTCCCGCTCCCCGTGCGGCCCACAACGCCCACCTTCTCGCGCGGCGCGATGGAGAAGCTCACGTCTCGCAGCACAAGCGGCAGCCCCTCGCGGTACCGCATCTGCACGTGGTCCAAGGTGAGCGCGCCGGCCCTCACGACGTGCGGTGCGGCAGCGGTGGGGCTGGCGGACGCAACAACCATCGCCGCATCATCGTCGTTGCTGCTGCCGTCAGCGTTCGCCTTTCCTACTTTCAACAGGTCCTCCACTAGCTGGCGCATCTCCGGCACGTCTTCGTGGTCGACGGCGTGGATGTAGTGCAGAATGCGCTCGACGCTGTTCATGTTCGCCTCCACGGTGGCGACCTGCCGCACCAGCCAGTTGAGGGTCTCCGTCAGCGTCATGGCCATGGTCAGCGACAGCGAAATTAAGCCGATGCTCTGCTGACTGGCGCGGAGCATCTTCCCTGCCACACCGAACAAAGCCACAGTAGAGATGATAACGCAGCTGACAAACTCCAGTCGGGTGCCGAGCCAGCGGTTGGTGACATTCTGCATGTACAGCGCACTGTACACCACATCCAGCCGCTTCAGCGCCTCCTGCAGCGTGACGTGCATCTTGCCGTAGGTGGCAATGGTGCGCTGCCCCTGCAGGGACTCCTCCAGCAGCGTGAACACAGGGGAGTGGGCGATGCTCTTAATGCGGCGCGTTTCTCGGTTCGACGCGTTGTACACCTGCATCAGTTTGTAGTAAATGAAGACGCACGGCACCAGCGCGACCAGCACGAGCGGCTGCGCCACCGCCATGACGGCGATGGTCGAGCACATGGAGAAGAAGTACTGCAGCAGGTAGAGGAAACTGTCGTTGAGGGTGTTGTCGATGATGCCGATGTCCTTGGCGAAGCGATTTAAAATGCGGCCGAGGGGGGTGGTGTCGAAGAAGGACACCGTCGCGACGCCGAGGGACTCCAGCAGACCGCGATGCAGGTTACGGCTGCCAATGCGCATGAGGTGGTAGCACAGGAAACACCGAAGTGGCGCGCTGAAGACGCCGAGGGCCACGATGCCGAGGTACACGTACATGTATGTTGTGGCCTCCCAGCCAAAGGTGGACGTGGACCAAATGGACAGCCACAGCCCGTTCGCGGCGTTCACAAACTCGGTCACGACAAAGGCGGCCAAGAGGACGCACCACAACAGCAGCCCGCCGCAGGCCTTCACGTACGCCACGTACGTCGACCAGGGAACACTGCCAATCGCCTTTTCCTCATTTGTCATCAGCTTGCCGACCTCTGCCGCCTGCAGGTCCACCGGTGAGGCAGCGCCGTCGTCTGCATCGGCCGTGCCAGGGCTTGGCTTTGCGGAGTCCTGTCGACGCACACTGGGCGGCGCACGTGTGATTTGTGGCACGGTTTGCGGTTTGGGGCAGCCCTTGATGTCCATCGATACCTCTTCTTCATCCAACTCCTCGTCCTCCTCCGCTTCGATTGCCACCGTGTCGTGGCCTGCAGCACCGTTTGCCGTCTCCGCCTTCAATTCGCCCCGCAGTGACTCCTCCAGATTTGTCTGCTGAAAGGCGGCGAAGCTGCCGGTAAACGCCACCCGACCGCGCTGCAGCACCACGACGTGGTCGGCGAGGGGAAGCAGGTGCAGCTGGTGCGTCGCCAGCACACGCGTCTTCCCGGCCAAACGACCAAGGAACACGTCGTTCACCACCCTTTGGCCAACGTTCGCGTCTAGCGCAGACAACGGGTCGTCCAGCAGGTACACCTCGCGGTTGGCGTACACAGCACGCGCAAGGCTCACGCGCATCTTCTGCCCACCGCTCAGGTTAATACCCTTCTCGCCAATTTCCGTCTCGAGGCCATTAGCGAGTGTGGCGAGATCCGCCTCCAGCTGACAGCACCGAATGACATCTTGCAAGTCGGCTGGACGCTGCTCGTCAAAGAATAGAATGTTGTTGCGCAGCGTCGCGTTCATGATCCACGGCTGCTGCGGCACGTACGCGATGCTCTTCGCTGCCCACGCCTCCCCTTTGCGGACCTCGTACTCCCCCATCAGCGCCCCGAGCAGCGTCGACTTGCCGCAGCCCGTCGCTCCGATCACCATCGTCAGCTGCCCGTCTGGAAAGATCAAGTTGACATTGTGCAGGAGATCCTTTGATAGGAGCTGGAAGTAATGCGCGTCACCCTCCTCTGCGCCGTCGACGTCGTCCCCTGCTGCGGTGGCGGCCTTCTCCGCTGTCTCGCTGGGGGACGCTGGCACTGGCGAGGCGGCGCCCTTCGCCGAGTCGTCCACCTCGTACCACTCCGCCTCCGGCACCTTGCGCTTGCGGAACCACAACATCATACGTTGCATCGGCGAGGTTAGTCGCGATTTGCACCGCGGCAGCATCACGGGCAGATAGGTGTTGATCGTGGCATCCGTGAACGCCGCGGCGGCGCCAGACACGTACATCTCGCTGATGTCCTGCACCGCTGAGTGCGCATCCGGGCACTCGAGAAAGGTCGTGACGCGCCGCGTGGACACGAGACACTGCAGCAGCGCCGAGACGATGATGGGGATCATGAAGAAAGACATCCGCATCGTGTTCAGCAGCGCAATGGTCGGAAAGACTATCTCCGGTCGCAAGGCGTGTCCGCTCACGTGGTAGAGGACAAAGACGACCGCGATGACGAGGGTCGGTGTGGCGCCGTCGACAAACATGAAGCCCACGCTCGCCATCTGCTGATCACGCAGACAGCCCAGCTCCCGCTCACGGGCGCGTTCAATGAGGGCCAGAAAGCGTGGTTCCCACCCCATAAACTTCACAATGCGGATGCCGGAGAGCAGCTCGTTCGTGCGCTTCATACGCAGGTCCACCACCGTAGCCCGTCGCTCATCGATCTCCTGCGAGTACTTCGAGATGGCGCCCTGGATGGGGAAGGTCACGAAGAGCACCGCCACCCCCGGCAGCGCGCACCACCCGACGAGCCGTACGAGCAGCACGATACACAGACTGAGCTGCAGTGGCGCGCTCCAGAAGAACATCACGTACCAGTTGAGGCTGCCGATGTTGTCCACGTCGTTGCCGGCCATGTTCATGATACGGCCCACCGACATATCCGGCCGCTGCAGCGATTTCTGCGAAACGGTGAAGCACTTCTCAAAGAGCAGCGCCATGGAGGACGTCTCAAAGAGCGCGGCGCTGCGGATGCTGATGTGGTCGTACTTATGCGACGCGCAGCTCTGCACGACGCTCGTGAAAAAGATGGTCAGTACCAAGCCCAACCCCCACACCCACGTCGCGTTGCCCGCATCGAGGTACTTGACGAAAAACTCCAACAGCACAGGGAGAAAGACGGAGGCGAGGTCGGAGAGCAGCTTGGGGAGTATCTGCGCCCACATGTGGTAGGCGTGCGCTTTGAAGAGCGTGAGCAGCAGGTCCGGCGAGGGCGGAGGGCCGGGCCGAATGGGGCTCCGCGTCGAGCTCAAGTACAAGGTGTTCACCGGCTCACAGGAGCAGTGCGCGTTCTGCAGGTGCGGGTAAAAAAGCCGCTCGCCGTGCACGACACCGTTGTGCATCGCCACCGGGTTGCCCGGCTCCGCCTGCCGTCGATGCCGCGGCGCCACACGCCACTCCACACCGGCTACCAGCGCGCGGGGGTGGTCGGATTGGGGAATGTATCCGACCCATCGCAGCACCCCGCTCGTCTCTGGCTCCTTCTTGCAGACCACCTCGCATCCGATGTACCCGTCCCACCGACGGCTCTTGTCCAGGTCGGCGTGTGTCTGCTGCGACAGCACCTTGCCGGTGTAGTACGTGCGCGTCGTGCGGGTCGGCGGGGGAAGATCGGCCTCTGTGATGGCGCCCGCCGCGGCCTTGTAAATGAAGTCGCCTATCCAGCCATAGTAGAGCTGCTGAAACCAGTTGGCCCTGTCCTCCGCGGAGGGTCGGTAGGGGGGCTCGTGGCTCCACAACTCGTCCAGCTTTTCTCGGAAGCCGCGCTGCGCCGCCTGCTGCTCCCGCACGTGGGCGATGTCATCCACCGTCTCCGGATCGGTTAGCGCGCCTTCCGAGCCGTCCGCCTCCTCAGCGTTATTAGAACTCAGCTCGTGACTGGAAGAGGAGCGTCGGGCAGCGGCAGTCCCTCTGGGCGGCTCTGCCGCTTCACGCGTCGGCATTGGTGCGCGGTACTTAATTCTTTGTTGATGTTCTTTTTAATCCTCTTCCTCCGCCTCGTTCTGTCGCGTGGTAAAGCGGAGAACGACAGCCAATAAGCTGTACGAAGGAGAGAGGAAGAGCGTGCGGAGATGACTGCCAACAAAACAGCCAAACCAACTCCACAGTCAGCAAAGATTAACAGAGGAGGAAGGAGGAGGGAGGAGGAGGGAAGGGAGCGACAAGCGCCGCAAAGAAACGTCTGCCCTCCAACCGTTTTTAGCCTCTCCTCCAGTTGATATCAGTAGCAAAAAAAAAGAGAGGGAAGATGTGGATGCACGACGAAGCGCGGCACCTTTTTCAGAGAGGGTCAAATATCAGGTGCCTCCCGGAAGTGCAGTTACCTCGATGGGTGGCCACAACGCGCTTCGAAACTGTTAGAACTGTCCGGAGTTACTCCACCAGGAATTTCAATAAGAGTAATAAGAATTTTTTTAGTGCAAGAACAACAAAAAAGAATTATCTACACGAGAGAAACAACACGAGGAAGCCCAACAAATGAAACACAGCGTGGCACCGTGGCGAAGCAAGGGGAGAGGACTATAGAGAGAGAAAGGTTTCGAAAGGCTTAAGCTGCATTCGCCAACCCTCCCCCAGAAAAAGCAGCTGATCGCGACGAGACGGCAGGGGAGAGTGTGACCAACAGAAGCCCGTTACTAACAAAAACCCAAAAGAACAAGGGCAGCCTCTGAGTGACGAGCGGAAGCAACCAAATCGCATGTAGCGCAGTCGGATGAGAACACCGGTAAG
Source organism: Leptomonas pyrrhocoris (assembly GCF_001293395.1). Classification (NCBI taxonomy): domain Eukaryota; phylum Euglenozoa; class Kinetoplastea; order Trypanosomatida; family Trypanosomatidae; genus Leptomonas; species Leptomonas pyrrhocoris. The sequence goes on from NW_015438359.1 coordinate 1,216,637, forward strand.
AAGCACACACATACACACGCACACGAGAATATAAAAGCAAGAATGAAGAAGAACAGAGAGGGAAGAGAGAGAGACACCGAACTGAACAATTTCAAAAGAACGCATTCCAGGATAAGGTAAAAAGAACAGCATGCTGGCAAGCACACTCAGCACCACGGAGCCGCTTTTTACGGCTCCCTTCTTTTCCATCTGTAAAGCCCATAGGGCGGGTACGCGCACGCGGCCGGTTGGCAGAAGAGAAAAAGAGGGGACATGAAGAGCGACGCCATCACACCTTCGTCAAAGCACGCGTACAGCCGCCAGCTGCGTGCACACCAGTAGTAGTCATGTTTGGTTGCTTCTTTTTCTTTTTCTTTTCCTTCTTCCTTTTTCTTCATTTTCGATGCACTTGTATCGATTCACATCGCCGCCATTCGCCGTGCGGAGATCGGTCACCTCGCTTGCGTGGTCGGTAGTGCATTCCGCTTGCGAGAGGCCCGACTTGACGGGAAGGAGAACGAAGGTATTTTGAACAGAACAGAACGATCACACGCACACACACACACACAAACATGCCTTCATATATACTCATGGATGCCTCCACGCCAGCGTTGCCCGCTGCGTGTCCCCGCACGTGTGTATGCCCGTAAATAATAATAATAATAATAAACGAGAGAGAACGTTAAAGAGAAAAACACCATTCCACCATTAAATCACGGAGCTCGAGGCAGAAGATGAATAGAGTAAAACAACAAGAAACGAGAACAGAGAAATACACTTGGCTTAGTAGTGGTTGACGACGCGGTCGTCCTCACGGGAGAGGTTGTGATCCCCGCTGCAGCGCGTCATTTGTGACCGTCAAGTGCTCTCCCAGTCTTTCACCGTTATTCTTTACCAGTGGGTGGGGAGTGAGCAACGCCGCGTCTGTCATTACTTACACACCGACAAGAGCAGTCAACTGCCTTGCAGATTTATATTTAAAAAAACCCTGTTAGGGTCTTCGATATATAGAGAGAGAGGGAGTTGAAGCACGGCAGCAGCTGAGCTGCGTCATCGACGCAGTCGTCTGTGCACGCGCACGCATACACGCATCCTTGGAGCACTTACACCTTGTTCGACATCCCGTTCTCACTCAGCATCATCGCACGCACGCGCAGCGGCAGGCCAAATAACCGGATGAAGCCTTCCGCGTCGTGATGGTTGTACAGCTCGTGGCTGTCGCCGAATGACGCGATGTTCTCGTTGTACAGCGAGAAGGGGGACTTCGCACCTGCAGGCACAAGGTTGCCTTTGTACAGCTTCAGCTTCACCTCGCCCGTCACGCTCTCCGCCATCTGGTCGAACATCGCGGACATCGACTCACGCAGCGGCGTGAACCACTTGCCGTCGTATACGAGCTCCGCGAAGCGCACCGCGGACTGCCGCTTGAAGGCCTGCGTGTCGCGGTCCAGACACAGCGACTCCAGCGTGTCCAGCGCCTTGTACAGGATGGTCCCCGCAGGCGTCTCGTACACGCCGCGCGACTTCATGCCCACCAGACGGTCCTCCACGATGTCCTCAATCCCGATCGCGTGCTTGCCGCCCAGCACGTTCAGCTCCTCCACCAGCTGCACCGGCGGAAGCTTCGTCCCGTTCACCGCCACTGGGATGCTCTTCTCGAACTGGACCGTCACGTACTCCGCCTGGTCTGGCGCCTTCTCCACCGTGTTGCACAGCTTAAGCAGCTTCGCGTACATGGGCTCGTTCGCGGGGTCCTCCAGGTCCATGCCCTCGTGGCTGATGTGCCACAGGTTGCGGTCACGCGAGTAGAGGTCAGACTTCGTGCACGGAACCGGCACGCCGTGCGCCTCAGCGTAGTCGATCGCGTCCTCGCGCGATTTGATGTTCCACTCCCGCCACGGCGCCACGCACTTCAGACTGGGGTCCAGCGCCATCACCGTCAGCTCGAAGCGAACCTGGTCGTTGCCCTTCCCCGTCGCACCGTGACAGATCGCCACAGCGCCTTCCTTGTGCGCCACCTCCACCAGATGCTTCGCGATCACGGGGCGCGCGTGCGAGGTCCCCAGCAGGTACTTCCCCTCGTACGTCGCACCCGCCTTCAGCGTCGGGAAGATGAAATCTGTGACGTACTCCTCCTGCAGATCGAGCAGGTACAGCTTCGACGCGCCGGACTTCTTTGCCTTCTCCTCCAGCCCCTCCGTCTCGCCGCCACCCTGCCCAACATTTGCGCAGCACGCGATCACGTCATAGTCGTAGTTTTCCTTCAACCACGGAATGATGACAGACGTGTCCAGGCCGCCGCTGTACGCCAGCACCACCTTCGGCTTTGCTTCCGTCGCCGCAGACATCTTTGACAGTAAATAAAGAGAGTAAAAAGAAGAGGAGAGCAAAAAAACCTCTTTTTGTTTTACGGCGTGGTCGAACCGAATGATCGTCGAGCGCAATGCACAGCGGGAGTAGATGTGATGTGATCTACTCGACGCTGTATATACGTGCGGCACGGGTCGCTTGTGTCGGTGTGGAACGCAGACGAATCTGGTCTAGCAAAAACAGAAAATAGATAGAGTGTTAGGAGCTTGAAAAGACAATAACAGAAAAAGAAAGTGATGCGAGAGAGAACTGAAAAGAAGACGTTAGAAATCTGCACGTGTGCGGGTTGGCAGGTCAGTCAGGTCGCGGGCGAGAGGAGGCGATAGCGCGAAGCACCGCGAGGAGGGGGGAGGGAGGGTAGAGATACAACGACGAGTTAAGAAGTGGACGGTGGCAGGACGAGAAAACACAGAAAGAAGGGAGCGACACACACACACACACTCACCGGTGACAGCGTTGTAAGGCGTGAAAGGAGGGCCGTCTCCCAGACAGACACGGCCGTTTGGCAGAACAAACCCAAGAAAGGGAGGTATGAAGAGCAAAGACACCACATAAACAGACAAAACGGCGCTTGTCAGGCCGCATGCAGCAGCACGCACCCGCGAGAGCACGCGTACAGCCGCCAGCTGCGTGCACACCAGTGGTAGTCATTCTTGGTAGCTTCCACTTTCCATATCTTTTGATCTTAGATGCACTTGTATCGATTCACGTCGTCGCCATTCGCCGTGCAACGGGTGGTCACCTCGCCTGCGTGGTCGGTAGTGCATTCCGCTCGCGAGAGGCCCGACTCGTCGTGGCTCAACCAAAACAGACCAAAAAAAAAGCATTAAAGAGGCGAAAGAAAAAAAGGAAAAATACTATCGATAGCGTTAAAAGACCAACAACACCACCGGCAGAAGACGCATTACCAGCTGCGTATACCAGAGCTCGACGCAACACGCAGAGATGCGTAAGAACACGTTCGCGTCGCTGCAGCACATGTGCTCGTTTTTCATGTGTAAACGTCGTTGGGACGGAGCTCTGGTTTCTCAACATCGACTATCGGATGCGGTGACAGTTGTGCTATTATAGAACAGTCTGCGTCCAGGCAGAGGTGCTTGCGCGAGTGCTACTGCCAACATGAAACGCAGATGTGAGCCTGTTTGAACAGATTGTTGTCTCGCCAAACAAACGGGAACAGAAAAGAAAAATAATAATCGCTGAGCAGTAAAGCGTAGAGTTTACGGATGAATGCCATCTTTCCCCGTTTCTTTCGTCAGCTCGCCAGATCGGAAGTCAACGCTATTCGAGCTATCTTGTTCACGACGACAGGGTCGCGGCCCAACTGACGCTCATCTCCGCGGTCAGATACGCCTTTGCATTTTCGATCGCTTTGAGGCTGACCTCCTTCGCCGGCCCGCCTACCACCTTGCGGTCGTTGACGCACGTCTCCATGCTGATGGCGTGGTAGATGTCCTCCTCGATGACGGGGGAAAATGTTTTGTACTCGTCCATCGAGAGCTCATCCAGCGACTTCTGGTGCGCGATCGAGTAGAAAACCACCTGCCCCACCACCGAGTGCGCCTCTCGAAACGGCAGGCCCTTCTTCACGAGGTAATCCGCCACGTCCGTCGCGTTCGTGAAGCCGCCCTTCGCGCCGGTCAGCAGGCGGGCCTTATGCACTTTCATCGTCGCGATCATGTCGCAGAACACCGGCACGCACAGCTTCACCGTGTCCACGGCGTCGAAGATCGGTTCCTTGTCCTCCTGCATATCCTTGTTGTAGGCGAGCGGGAGGCCTTTCATGGTGGTCAGCAGGCCCATCAGGTGCCCGTAGACACGGCCCGCCTTGCCGCGAATCAACTCAGCGACGTCGGGGTTCTTCTTCTGCGGCATGATCGAAGAGCCAGTCGAGAAGGCATCGTCCATTTCTACAAAGGCGAACTCGTGGCTGCTCCACAGAATGAGCTCCTCGCTGAAGCGGCTGAGGTGCATCATCACGGTCGACAGCACACTGCACAGCTCAATCACAAAGTCGCGGTCGGAAACGGCATCGAGGCTGTTCTGCGAAATGGCCGCGAAGCCCAGCTCCCGGGCCACCGACTCGCGGTCGAGGGGGTAGGTGGTGCCGGCCAACGCGCCAGAACCCAGCGGCATCACGTTGGTGCGCGCGTGGCAGTCGTGCAGGCGCGCGTAGTCCCGCTTGAACATTTCGTAGTAGGCCATGAAGTGGTGGGCGAGGGTGACGGGCTGCGCCTTCTGCAAGTGCGTGTACCCCGGCATAATCGTCTCCACGTGGGACTCGGCCAGCGTTGTCAACACCCCCATCAGATGCATCACCATAGCGCGGATTTCCTCCATGGCGTCGCGCAGGTACATGCGGAGGTCGACGGCGACCTGATCGTTGCGGCTGCGACCCGTGTGCAGGCGTTTGCCGGCATCGCCAATGCGCTCCGTCAAGATGGTCTCGATGTTCATGTGAATATCCTCGGCGTCCACTAGGAAAGTGATCTTGCCGGCGTCGATGTCGCGGCGTATCTCCCGTAGTCCGTCGATGATCGCCTCGCTGTCCGCCTCTGCGATGATCTTCTGCTTGCCCAGCATGCGAGCGTGGGCGATGGAGCCGGCGATGTCCTGCTTGTACAACCGCTGGTCAAAGCGGATGGACGAATTGAAGTCATCAACCTTCTTATCGGTGCTCTTCTGGAAGCGGCCACCCCACAGCTTCACGTGGGGCTTACGGTCAGCAGACTGGTCCGCGGTGGACATGCTTTCCGGACCGTTGTGGATTGGCACCGGAGACAAGAGAGGAGCCCACTCGGGTCTGTGACGTAGCGAAGAATAGTAACAGAACGAAGAAAAGCTGAAAAAAGAAATGAGCGATAGAGAGAAGCGAGGAGAAGTCCTCCACGTTGCAACGGGAGCAGGTGCAGTTTCTTCCCCTTTTCACGAGACACCAAAGGCAAAGAAGGAGGGAGGTTGTTGGGAAGGGAAAAGAACGGCAGAAACGCATTGGAACCGTTACCAGCCGAGCGGCGTAGAAAGTATAGCCCCGCCCCCCCCCCCCCGCCCGCTCTCGCTGTTGGTCTTGTTCATTCGAATACCCTTTTCGCTCAGAGCAAACCATCAAAAGAGCAACTTCTTCATCATACCGGAACGAAGAGAGAGGTTGCGCGTCAGTAGGACAAGGGATGGACGGATCGACATCACAACGGCAAGAGAGCGCGGACAAACAGGCAAGACTACGCGTTCGTGCACCGCTAGCGTCTTCGATAAGGACTGCAATCGAGCAGAACAGGGTTTTTCTCTTTCCTTTTAGGTTTCCTTGAAGGTAAGCGAATACTTCAAATGCGCACTTTGCTCGTAAATACAAAAACAAAACCACTCGATAGGTCCTCCCACAACAGGCGTCGCCGCAACAACAAAATGGCAGTAATAACAATAAAAAAGGGGGGAGGGTAAGCCCGCTAGTCGTTCATCTAAGCGACGGCGGAGGCAAAGCGCAAAGCAACAAACGCATTTCGACAGACCAACGCAATAAACATAAAAGAAACTCTCCTACTCGTGTGCATGCAGCCACAACGTCTTCCAAGAAAAAAAAAGAGCAAGGGAGAAAATAATTAAGTGAGGCATGAAGGAGTTTTTGGTGTGTGACAGCGACGAATCGCTTCGCGCCTCTCTTCCTCCCATTCTATTTTCTTTTCTTTTTGTGAGTTGCAACGCTCCGTTGGCGACCTACACGCCCACGAGAATCATCCACGTGAAGAGGAGGTAGAAGAGGCCTACAGGGTACACCACCAGCACCTCCTTCTCCTCGCTCACCGTGTTACGAAAAAAGCGAAGGGCGGCCCAGCAGGACCACGCCCACGTCAACGCGCAGACGATCAGCTTCACGAAGAACCACGGCATCACCCAGCATACAATCGCGGCTACGCACGTCGGCGCGAGACAGTAGCCCATGGCGCAGTAGGTCTGAAAAAACATCACCTTACCGCCGAGGAATTTGGCGTTCAGCGTCACCACAAAACCACCCAGCCAGACGAAGATGAATACGGCGGAAAAGACTGCGGAGCCCTGCTGCTTGTCTGCGTTGATGGTCAAGATGGAGGCGAGGAGGAGGCAGAGAAACAGCGGCCCCCACAGATCCCAGTCACGCAGCTCCCCGTCATCGCCTAGGGGAGGGCAGACCACGACGATAAGCTTGCGGCCGATGGCCTTCGCGTCGCGTGCCAGAGTATCCAACACCGGCTCATCCAGAGTAGAGATGGTGTCGGGGTCCGCGTTGATGTGCACCTCGTTCATGATGGCTTCGAGAAATACAAGAGAAACAGGTAGTGGCAACTATGCGCCTTCTTTGACAGATGGCGAGGGACGAAAGGGAGGTGTGAGACGTGCGAGAGAGGCAATTTCCCTCCCTTCTGTTTCGATATATATATACAAATAAATATATATATATATATATATATATATATATATATATATATATAG
>NW_015438359.1:1223732-1224976 GCF_001293395.1 Leptomonas pyrrhocoris
TATATATATATATGAGCGAGAGAGGAAAACAGCGAATTTCAAAATTCAGCAAGGTACAGCTGTGGTGCGCGCTGTGCACGTTAGCCGGAAATCAAAAGTACGTTCATTGGGGCAAAAAAAGGAAGTTGAGTGTGAAGTAAAACAAGAAGAAAATTCATCCACGAAGAAGAGCGCAGTGACAAGCGAGAAAGAGACGACACTCCTCACATTTACACACACGTACACAAGAGGTGGCCATCGTTTAAGATGACGAAAGTGGAAAACGCTTTCCTGCATTGCTTCCTTTTTGAATAGAGCACACTCATTCATGCTTTATATGTATATGTGCTATTTGGGAATCACCGCAGCGCCACTGACGTTCCCTGAACGCCACGCTTTATGCGACGCTGTGGTACGGCAACACACCCAATGAGGCTGTCCTCAACGTCTGCGTGTTTGTGTTCGTTTGTAGGTGCATGTGAAAGGAGCAAAGCTCACCGATGGAGTAAACAGCATTACAAAAGCCACAGGAGGAAACAACCCAGCGCCACCACACACAACATCATCGATCTACACGGTCAGATGAACCCCACCGTGGCTGCGGTTTCACGTTCGCTTTGATGAATTCCAAGTTGCTCGCCAGCTTCGTGGTGAGCGCGTCCTCGTCGGCGCACGCACGTATCGCCTCTTTCATCTCGCCACTCTGCTCCTGCGCGCTGCGTAGTGCGGCAATCGCCGCAGCTTTCTTGTCCGCCGCCTTGCCCAACTGACGCTGCCACGCGCTCTCCGCGGCCAGCTGCTGAGCCCGCCGCTCCCCGCGATGGTACAGCGAGATGAACGCGAAGAACCCCACGGCAAAGCAGGCGGGAAGGAGCAGGAAGCTCCACGCCAGGCCTTCCCCTCTGCCCTGCAGTGTGATGCCCTCCAGACTGGCCGCACGGCTCGTGCCCATGCCAGCCGCGTGGAACACGTCGTTCACCCGTTGAACTTTGTTGCGCTCGCGGCGAGCGGCCTGCAACGGAGCGCCAACGTCGTCGATGCGGTTTCGCCGGTCGCGGGTGGACGTGGTGAGCCACAAGTACAGCCGCCTGCCCCACCCACTGCGTCCTTGCGCACCCATCGGTATCTTCGTTTGTATGTGTGGGTGTGTCAACGTACCTCCCTGCAGCGCTGCGAACCTTCAACGCCCTGCATTCGAACGCTCTTTGATTCGCCGATTCCTAGATCAATATATATATATATATATATATATATATATATATATG